>NC_056731.1:1124910786-1125143286 GCF_019279795.1 Protopterus annectens | reverse complement strand
TTTGGCACTGTCCTAAATAGATGCAGATACTTTGAGATGACATTTTTCCTGTAAAAGCACCTTTGAAATTTCGCCAACAGTGCGTTGTACACTGGGCAATTACTTTGCAGTGACAAACACTGCCACCTGAGTTGCAAACCAGATCCTCTTGACATTTCTTTATATTCTCATACAACCATTTAATCAATAAAAAAGGCCTGCTGTCATGAATATGAGCTTTCCCACTATGTGTGTTACCAGCTTGATGGATATGAGCATTGTAAGGCAATGTATAAATTGCCTCAAGTTTACTGACAACCAGCTTATTCTCAAACAAACTGATAAGGTATGTGAGAGATGATGTATTTACAAATGTCAGTGGAGGCAAGGCTCTCACATAAAAGCACTCCTTGTGTCAATCAGATTGTCAGGAGTACACATGCTGCACCCATCACACACAGTTCAAAGCAGACACATAGACCCACATATGCTGAGGCACTTAAATGTAACCTTACTAATCTCCAAAGACTTCCTACCCAAAGTACACATAACAAATACCCCAGGGGAGAATGGCTCCCTGTTGTAGAAGGAATTAGCAGTCCACAAAAATCACAAAAACTGATAGGCCATAAAAGAGCCATAAAGACAATAACGTGGACTACTGAGGATGAAAAATTAATTATGTATTGTTACTATTATGCAAGAAGCCCAGATTTTCTAGACAAATGATACACAAAAAGATTAACAGAGAAATTAGAGGAAAGAAAAATACTTCCACAAGTAAAACTGTCAGAAGCTTCAAGTAGAAATGTGTGTTAATTAATACAATAGATTTATGAAAAACATTTTGTAGACATAGATACCTTGGGCTGTTTGGAAAAAGGAGTGACCGAGGAAGTGCGAAAATATAAGGAACAAAATCTAGAGACTTTTAAAAGGTATAAAAAGATATATGGACATGGGAAAGAAAGAAAGATCTGATATGGTGAAATATTTATGCAAAGAAGAAAGTTAAATTAATCAACACAAAAAAGGCAGCCGGAAAGATATTTGAAAAGAAATACATGCAAAGGCATCCAGATATGAAAAATTTCACAATAAAAAAATAAGATCACAAAGAGGGAACATAGAACAGAAGATTAGTAAAGTAGAAGTTAAAAGAATAGAAGATAAAGTTATGGAATACTTGCAAAATGAAGGATTTAGTGCAGAAAGCCTAATACAGCTTACATCACAGCATGATGGAACAATGAGTCCCCAAAGTAATTAGAAGGAGGAGGAGCAGGGGACATCTGAAGACGAAATATGGACATGGGAAAGAAAAAGAGATTTAATAAGATGCAATATTTATGCAAAGGAGAAACAAAAACTAATCAATACAAAAAGAGCAGCACCAAAGATATTTGAAGAGAAATACAAGCAAAGGCATCCAGGCATGAACAATTTTACAATACAAAAAATAAGACAAAGAGGAAAAGTAGAAAAATAAGAAAACAAAGAGGAAAAGTAGAAAAGAGGATCAGCTCTGAACCCGACCAACAAGAAGGAAGGTGAGATAGGGACAACTTAACATCTGAGGTTATGGATTACCTGCAAAGTGAAGCACTCAGTGTAGAAACTCTAACTCAGATAACATCACAGAAGGATGGAACAATGGATCCCCAAATTAAGGAGAAACCAGTGGAGTAGGAAACATCTGATCAGTTGCCATATGAAGATACTTTGGAGCCTTCCATAAGAAACCAGTACAAATGCTCAGTTGGAGTTGCACAGCAAGAGAAGCTAGCTGTGGCAACTCTGACACTGTCAATGTTGTGGAGTGAAAGGCCAGTGAGTTCTCATATGAAAGAGCAACAGATGACAGAGGATGCAACTGAAGAGAATTTGGCACAGGAAAATGCTCTGGAACTTTCTATAGAATGCCTGCAGGAAATGGAGAATAAAGAATATACCCTCAGTTTAGAAGAAAATGACCTAAGAGAAGAGTTGCTTGATTTAATAGAAATGGACAGACATATTAAGATCAATGAAAAAAAACAGATTACAAAAAGTCAATAAAACCCCAAAAGTTACAAGTTTGATAAAACAAATGAACGCAGTAATTAGGGCAGTCCATAGAGAATCATGTGATATAACAGAAGTAAACAGGATATACTACTGTGCATCTAAATTAATAACAAATGTAAATAAATAAATAAAGTCTTACCACAAAAACACAGGGTAGTGAGGGAAAGGAAAGGGTAAAATTAAATGCCATCATGGAAGTATCGAACAGAGAAAACTATAAAGCAATTAAAACAAGAAGTGTCACTGTTAGAAGAGTATAGAAGAGGAAACAGATCAACAAAAATACACAGAAAGATAGAGGTGATAAAAAGCAATGAGCAGTATCAGACCTGATCAGGATCTAGCGTATAGCAAATAATAAACTAAAAAATATCTGCACAAGCTGAAAAATTTGGAAGATATGCAGATAAATATAAAGTAAGTGATGTCATTTTGTATGTTTTTCATTTATATAAATGCAAGATTGCCTTTGTCATATGTGTAAAGTTAATAAAGATGTTTGGGAAAAAAAAAAGATTTAGCCTTGATTAAGAACTATTATGCACCCTGAACATACACCAGCCTGATTAATAGGAAAAACAATACTCCTACTTAAGAGCGAACCTGCAAGCTATCCTTAAAGCTATAGACCAATAACTTGTCTTCTGACGACATATAAACTATACACTGGAATTGATGCCAACATAGTTTATAATCATTCAGAAGAAAACTCAATCGTAGCAATAGAACAAAAGGGCAAAAAAAGAAAGTCATGGAACAGAGGATCATTTGTTGTTAAATAAAGTCATAATGAAAAACTGTAAGAAGGGGAAGAATCTAAGTATGGCATGGATAGAATATAAAAAAGCATTTGACAGTATCCCACATTCATGGATAAAATGTACTTAAAATGTATAAGATACGCCTTACAGTGATTGATTACATTACAGCAACCATAAAACAGAGGCAGACTACTTAGCAGTTAAACCATGAAAAAAGGAAAAATTATTATTCCAGGGATAAAATTTCAAAGGGGGATATTCTAGGGTCACTCTCTGTCATCACTGCTCTTTTGTCTTGCCCTTAACTCATTAAGCTGTCTAATTAACAGATTAGGTCATGGCTACAATTTGGCTTCCAGAAAACAAAGTGTAAAAACATTTCATCTTTTTGTAGATGATTTAAAACTGTATAGTTCATCAGATGAGGAACTGAAAGCACAACTGCAAGTGGTCAAAACTTTTTCAGATGATATAAGAATGTCATTTAGTCTTGGTAAATGTGCAAAAGCAACCTTTAAAGCAAGAAAGCTGCAGTACCAAGAAAACATCAGATTGAGGCAGGAATGTGATATAAAAGAATTTGAGCAAAATGGAGTGTATAATATCTGGGAATTGATGAAGGATCAACAATAAAACATGAACAAATGTGAATAAAACTTAGTAAGGAATATTTTAGAAGACTTAAATTAATATTGGAAACACCATTGACATCTAGGAACAAAGTCCAAGCTATAAAGTCATTTGCTCTTCCTGTCTTAACTTACAGTTTTGGAGTGACTGACTGGCCACAAAAGGTGTTGGATAGGTTGGAAAGGAATACAAGAAGGGTACTTCATGCTCATCAAATAATTTATAAAAATCAATGCATACCAGGATTATATATTCCCCATTATGAAGGAGGCATGGGCCTCCTCAAAATTCCTAACATATATAGATCTGCAATTATGGGACTGCATACATAGGATCATCTATTACCATCACCTGAAAAAATAAATGTGAGAAAACCAGATATAGTGGTCCAAGAAAAGAAGACGTATGTAGCACTGATCATTGAAATTGCTACACCCAGTGACTACAGTGTCTTACATACAGAGAGACACAAAGTAATAAAATGCCAGGATTTGTAGGCAGAAATGAGGCAATGAGGAAGAAGGATACCCAGACAGTTCCAGTAGTAGTAGAAGCAAAGGGTCTTATAAAAAAGAATTAGGTTCGTAGGTTCATAGGTAGGTACTAGGCTATCTGCCTGAGGGCATTTATAAGCCTAGCCAGAGTGTGTCGGCTTTCGATGCCCCATTGATTAATTAACCGATCCTCTGTCAAGCAGAGCTAATGAAGTGATCCCATGGGTATATTTTCTGTTATCCATCCACTAGTCAAGATTTCTCTTGAATAGTGTTAGTGAGGGGCTCTGCCTGATGTAATTTGGAATTTTGTTCCAAAGCATGGGAAGTCTCTGTGACAGGAATCTATCCCTCCATGAATTTATGAATGAATGAATTTATGTATGAATTTACAATCATACTTATAAAAAAATAATTCATAATATACTTACATATGTTACCGATACATGTAACCCCATACGAATTGCAGAAGGAGTCATTACTGGGCACATTGTGGGTGCTGCAAACAGCACTTTTGACTAACATCAAAGATTGAAACAATACTAATTTCATGAACTTTAATCATACTTTGACTTAGGAATGAGGTCCATTCCCATCATGGTATTAGAAACCCAAAAGACTTGGAGAAATTAAAAAAGGGAGAAACCAGAAGATATAGCAAACCTACTGGCAGACAAATTGAGCTCTAACTTTGCCCCTCTCTCCCAATCGACCTCCCCTCATGAAATACTGCCAAGTATAACTCTCCCTACTGTCACTAGGGAACAGGTCCTCAATGTTTCCTGTAAAGCCAAGATCATTGCATCAATGAGCCCAGACAATATCCCTGGATGCCCTCTAAACAGTATGAAACATGACCTGTCATGCTGGCTGGAATTGCTATTTAACCATATCCTCCAAACAGGCTTTTTGCCTCTTGAATGGAGAACAGCAACAGTCATCCCTCTGCATAAAGCTGGGCCATCTACAGACTCTGGAAACTACAGACTCATAAGTCTCACTAAGCCAAAACACACAAAATTCAGAGCAGAATAAGAATACCCACCAATCAGCCAGTACTTCACCAGTAATTCCTTTATTCTAACCAACGATCTGGTACCTCGGCAATTTGCCTTCAAGGATCACATTTTCATTCATCATGGCAACACATTTTATACCATTTGATATGAAACAATTAATTAATTAATCAGTTCAAGTTTCAATTAAGTAAAGGAATACAAAATTATTTACTTAAAGTGACCTTACATAAGATATCTTTTGACATCCATATATTTAATACAAAATTTGATGCAAAATTGATACAAGACTAGCTATGCATATAAATCAAGAACATATTAACATAAAACACACTTCGACATATAAATAAATAAATATAATATATATATATATATATATATATATATATATTTTTTTTTTTTTTATATATAAATTATTCAGATTATATATATGTGTGTGTTCATGTATATCAATAAAATTTTACAAAAACACTCTATCAATTCATGATGGTACTGGAAATAATTCCTATACTCAAAATAATTTTTATGTACCCAGTTCCTGGTTCAAACCATTTGGTTTTAAAGTATTAAACTTTAGTATCATTCTAGTTTCTAACTCTAATAATTTATTTGCTACATTATCTCCCCTTTGAACAAAAGGTTTCCCCAAAACACTAAATCTTAAAGTGCTACTACAACCATCATGTTTGTCAAGAAAATGTTTAGCAACTGGACTGGATTCATTAGAATTCCTAATATCTTTCAAATGTTCCAGTATTCTTACTTTCACCATTCTATTTGTTTGTCCTATATACCAAGTGTTAATACAAGAACATCCCAATACATATACAACACTAGTCGATTTGCAATTAAAGTAATGCTTAGGGATATGATTGACTTTATTTATAGTTTTTACATTTATAACCCTATCACATACACTACAAGAACCACAAACAAAAGTGCCCACCTTAATGGAAATAGGTTCTTCCAAATTTATTAAATTATTGTTTAATATTTCTTTTAAATTTTTCCCTCTTTTATAGGAAAAAGTAATAAATTTTGGGAATAGTTGGCCTATGGAATCTTCACTTATTAGATACCAACATTTTTTTAACTAATAATGCAAGTTTATTAGAAAAAGTTGTAAATTTTGTGACAAAAAATATTTTCTCACTATCTATACTTGGTTCATCCATTTTCATAGTCTTATAAACATTAGCCCCTAGACTAGATTGTGTAGAATTTCTTCCAGTAATGTTATCCCAACATCTTAACAAATAATTTTTATTATACCCTCTGTTCAATAATTTAAGATATACTTTATTAAGTTCAATATCTATTTCAAAATCTATGCTAGTATGATTATGGATTCTCTTGAACTCCCCATATGGTAACTCTCTTAATAAATGTGGAGGATGCATACTAGTTGCATGCAAGAACATATTCACTGATGTATGCTTTTTGAATGGTCTGAACTCAATTCTATTTTCTTTTTCAAATAAAGTTAAATCAAGAAAATTAATTTCATTTCTATTAACCTCATAAGAAAAATTAAGATTTTGTTCATTATTATTCAATGTCTCAAAAAATCAAAAAATTCAGACAGATTCCCTTTGCAAATAAAAATTAAATCATCAATAAAGCGTCTATACAAAACCACATTATTTTTAAAAAAATCCGTTGGATAAATAAACAAATAAATAAGTCTCACTAGACTAATATCCAAAGCTATGGAAAACAATATCAAGGACATAATCAATAATGATATAGGAAACCTCCAAATACTGGACCTAACCTAATTTGGTTTCATCAAGGGCAGGTCATACCTACTTAATCAGGTGGAATTTGAGAAGGTCACCAAAGCATTGGATGATGGCAAAATGATTCACACTATGTACCTTGACCTGTCCAGGGCATATGACACAATACCCAATTCAGGCATTCTTGATAAACTCAAGAGGTTAGTTGTAAACCCTTATGTCTCCCAGTGGATAGCCAGCTGGCTCACAGACAGGACCAAGGAAGTTAGAATTGGGGAGTTCACCTCTATAAAGAGGCCATTCACAAGTGGAGTCCTTCAGGGATTGGTACTAGGACTGTTCCTTTTTTGGCATTTACCTCTCTGAAGTTAAGGCCAATGTCAATTTACCAAATTTTCAGATGATTGCAAATAAGGAGCAGTCATAAAATCCCCCACCAACAATAATATTCTCCAGCAAGGGCTGACATAGACAAATAACTTGTGTCAGAGCCATGGACCAAAATTAAAGTCAATGAATGTATAACAGTATACTTTGGGAAGTCATCCACTACTGATAACTATCATATTGACAACACATCCCTAAGAGTTGACCTATTAGCCAGGGACTTGGGGACACACATAGACAATAATATAGCCTTTGACCATTATGTGTCTACAGTAGTTAGGAAATCATTCTATGTTGTGCAACTTATAAACAAAGGTATGGCATCTATTTCCAAGAAGGTCATTGTTCTACTGTATTCTGCATTCATCAGTCCTACCATTGAATACAATACCAGGAACATCCAACGACTGGAGCTTCTACAGAATTTTCTCATTAAAATAATACAGAGCTTAAATAACATGTCCTTTGCAGACCACATCAAAGCCTTATCCCTGTATTCTGTCTCCTACAGGCTGTTGAGGGGAGATGTATGCCTGGCATATAAGGCATTGTCAGACCCCACCCTGATGGACCTCCTGCATATCCGGAAAACAAAGAGCACCAGAACTGCCCATTCTAAACACTCAAACCTTGCCTGTGATATAACCCAATTTATTGTAACTTGGACAGTTGAATGGGGAACAGGAAATTCATCCCTGGTTTGGCAACTATGTCTCTAATATACATAGGAATCCTATAAATGATTCATTACCCAGGGTCCTGCACAGACATATTTCATCTCCCAAGTCCCTGCCTACACTTATCAAGGGTACCAGAACTTGTCAAAGATTTGGGATGCATGGCTAGGCTTAAGAAGGCCACAGTGGTCATTAGCCTAGTACACACACATATAAACCTATGAACACATGACAGTGGTGGACTGCTGTTTGGTTCTGGAAAGGTGAGGACAGTATCCTCAAATGAGACATTATCATTAGACAAGGAAATGGAATACAGTGATTATGGGTGTGAGCATGTTGTGACATCACAGTAATGTATAGAAAGTGACATCATGAAAATATACACATACTATCACCATGGGAATGTGTATGCTATAACACCATGACAACATGAAATTAGTGGCATTATGGAAATGTGCATACTGTATTATGATAATATGCATACAGGGACATCATGGGAATGTGCTTGCAATGATATAATGAAAATATGCATGCATTGGTATCATGAGAGAATATACACACACACACACACACACACACACACACACACACACACACACACACACACACACACACACACACACAAGAACTGATCACAGAACTCCATTCAAGTCAGTCACCCAGTGATTTAAATATTTGCCCTTCTTTTCTGGGAAGAAACGCTGGTCTTTGGCTGCACAATCCTCTGTACTCTAGCCATTAATGCAGGTATACATACAGAGAGAGAAAACAGCACCAGACTGTTCTCTGAGTTATGGAGATTATGTGAATAACAGCTTCAGTATGAGATGTTGCCTTTGTCTTATATATCCTTGAAAGGCACATAGGAATAACAACATTAAAATGAAGCAAGTTCTTCACAAGCGCACACAAATTATCTCCAAGGGGGATTAATCAATCAGTCAATCCGAGACCACTCCTCTGAAGACTGAGAATATCATCTGTACTAAAACCACTAGTTTTGCAATGGGGTCTGCAGCCATTGTAATAAGACTAGTGTAACAACTACAGCAATAGACCAAACTCTTTGAAAACAGAAATAGTGAACACTGCCTCAGAATTCTGGCAGTCCCCAGGGGATGGAAGTGGGTTTGTTTGAAAGGTGTTACTTAACTGTTTATTTATGTCACAATAAGGTTTGTGTGGGAACAGTTTGGGGCACATTCATATTATGATAAATTATACAGAGGGCTTTTGTTAGTTACAAAGGGGTGGCAGCTGTCAGAGTCTGTACAATCTCATACATTCAGATGTCCAGAAGCTAGTGATTTTATTTTGCACTGTGCTAGAACAAGGAGGACTTTATTAGCTGACTGTAAGTGGCTGTATTTGCTTTAGGACTTCAGCGACTCATCTAAAGTGGAAATCACTGAAAAGAGTTCAAGCCTAAACATTTGACACAGAAATGCATTTTTCCTGTAAGGTTTAGGATTACCCATTTTCTTCATATTCTCATTTATCCCTTGCAAGGACAAAGAAGACATTTCCTGCTACTTTGCGTAATGCTGAAAATGTTTCTGACCTTGAAGGACATCAATGAATCCGGTCCTTCTTGAGAGCATATACGTTAATAGCTCCCAGCAGAGACCTCTAACAATTACAACATGGCTTCTTGTTATCTGGCATGAAACTATCAATTGTGTTCTACCAAGAAAAAAAAAAATAGCATATGATTGGGAATTTTCTTAAGGTTCTTTTGGATGTGATACAGACTACAACAAACACTTATGGGCAGATATCCTGAAGACTGCATAAATGTTTTCCTTCTCATAGCTTCAGAAGAATTGCTATTAATATCTATTTAAAGTTCTCTTACTGTAGGAGTTTAGCCCATCATGTATTTGAGTTTTGAGCAATGTTTATCTTATAGGTTCATAGGCTGATACTAGGCTATCGGACCTAGGGCCTATACAAGCCTAGCCATAACAATTCCCTGGCTATTTATTCCCACAATATTTACTTCCCTGGAACCCTGTCTAGCAGGGCGACTGATGTGATCCCCGGGATAAATTTCCTATCTGCCATCCAGTCGTCAAGGTTCCTTTTGAAGAGGGCCAAGGAGGCGCTCTGCTTGACATGCATGGGCAGTCTATTCCAGAGTATGGGGAGTCTCTGGGTCAGGAACTTATCCCTCCAGCATGTTTTGTTCGTTGTGATGACAAGGTTTAAGTCCCTGGAGCATGTGGCTCTGATGGATTGGGATTTCTTTAAGTGTAGCATGTCCAACAGCTCTGGGTTTGACATGACCTTGAATGTTAAGCAGAGATCGCCTCTGAGTAGACGATATGTGACAGAGTATAGCTGGAGTTTTTTTAGTCGGTCAGCATAAGGCATCTGCTTTAGGCCTGTGATTCTTTTAGTGAGGAGTTTCTGTGGCCTTTCCAGTGGTTGCAGATGTCTTGTGAGGTACATACCAAATGGGGTGTTGTACTCCATGATGGGTCTAATGAGGGATGAGTACAGTGGGACAATGACCTCCTTTTTTCCTGGATGAAAATCCCTTATTGATGAGGTGTGCCACATAGAAGGATTTCCTGACTGTTGTGGCGTTGTGGTTATCGAAGGTGAGACCACTGTCCACCTGTGTTCCTAAGTCTCTTATCACACTTTCAGTGTTTATTGCACTGCCACCTATGTTGTAATTCATGGGTACATGGTTTTTCCCAAAGGGGATAACTATATACATCTTGGCATTGAGTTTGAGCCCCTGGGTCTGGCAACAAGCATCTCATTCTGTAAGGCCTTTTTGTAGAATATCCACATCATTTGGGGATTCAATAATGGCTCCCAGTTTGCAGTCATCTGCAAACTTTGTTAGTCAGAGTCCCTTAGTGTTGGCCTGTACTTCAGTGAAGTAGATGCCAAACAAGAGCAGTCCCAGGACTGAACCCTGAGGTACTCCTTTTGTCACTTGTCTGGAGCTGGATTCGGAGTCGGCTACTTTTACAGTGTGGGTTCTGTCAGTAAGCCAGTTGGCAACCCATCAAGTGACGTAGGGATTTATGCCCAGCTTAGTATGTTTATCTATGAGTCCAGAGTGGAAGATGGGGTCAAAGGCCTTGGCGAGGTCCAGATAGGCTGTGTGGACCACCTTACCCTCATCCACGGCTTTGGAGACTGATTCAAAGAAGTCAGTCAGGTTCAGGAGAAACGATCGGCCCTTCACAAATCCAAACTGTGTGGGGTCCAGTGTTTGAAGGTTGCCAATGTCTTTGTTTATAACTTCCATGATAATACTTTCCATGGCCTTGCAGATCAGGCTCGTCAGACTGATGGGACGGTAGTTCCCAGGATCCAAGGTGGATCCCCCCTTGTGGAGTGGGGTCACTGTAGCTGTGTGCCACTCAGTGGGTACGAAGCCTGAGGTGAGGCTGTGATTAAACATGACACTTAGGTGAGGTGCCAGTTCATTTTGTAGTTCATGTAGTACACAGCCCGGGATGTCGTCTGGTCCCATGGATGCTGCTTTTTAGCTTTGGAGAGTGCAGTTTTTACCTGTGTGGCTGTGATTACTGGAATTTGTCAATCTTTCAGTATTGAGATGGGCCCTTTAGGGGGTAAGAGGGGGGGTGAAGTTGGCACTGAATCGATCTGCCAGGATATTGGCAATGTCCTTGTGATCAGTATGGGTTCAGGCGCCTAGGCAGCGAGACATTTCCCTGTGGTACAGTTGACTGGGGACACATGGCTGAAGTGGCATTCAGCTGCAGAAAAATATGGCTGTTTGCAGATTCCCTGTGGGCAAAGAGAAGCACACACTGCCATGCTCACAGCTTTAATAACCAAATACATGGTGGCAGAAAAAGTAATGAGTGTTCTGCTCAGTGTACAATACATACTTATGTAACTACAACATATAGAAGTGTGCTACAGCATGGAGGAAATCCTGTTGGCTACTGTAGTCACATTTATGCTCCAGTATGTGTTTAGGTAATGTTCCCTAGACACTGTGAAGGGGGTAGTGGTCCACACACTCTAATTATAAAGGCACTGCCCATTGTGCACTGCATTTTTACTGCCACTGACATGCCTTCTGGCCAGCCAGCTGCTGATGCCTGCTATATTGCCTGCTCTCTCATGTTCCCTTAGGGACCATGGACATTGTTTTCCCCCTGTGCATTTGGTTATTGAAGTTGTGGGCATGGCAACATAGTCTTCTCTTTGCCCACAGGGAATTTGCAAACAGCCATATTTTTCTGCAGCTGAATGTCACTTCAGCCATGTGTCCCCAGTCAAATGTGCAGGGAAGGAGACAATCTGGTGAAGAAGACTGGGGAAAGACAGGAAGTAGGTAAGAGGATATGAGGGTGTTCAGCAAAGAGATACAGTGAGTGTGCGAGGGAAGACCTAAGACAGTCAGACATGACTGTCAAAGAAAGTAGGAGAGTAACATTGAATTGAGAGAGATGACGGCAGTTGCTGTGACACCCTGACCTCATGAACAAAATGGGGAAAAGGGGGTTGAAGACGAAGAGAAAATTTATATACATATATATATATATATATATATATATATATACATATATATATATATATATATGTGTGTGTGTATATATATATATATATATATATATATATATATGTGTGTGTGTGTGTGTATATATAGGTGTGTACTAGGCTAATGGCCCTGGAGCCTTTACAAGCCTAGCCCATAGGATTACCCTGGCATTGTGCCACCCAACCTTAATTCCCAGTGCCTCTGTCGAGTAAACCCACTGGAGTGATCCCTGGGGTGAATTTTCTATTTCTGTCAGGTGAAGCAATAAAGCCATGGATAAAATCTTAAATGAACACGCGTTTATTTAGCAGATTCCAACAGTTGTAGAACTACCAGCACTAACACAAAACACGTAAATGTCTTAAAGTCTCCGTTTTCGTTTGATACACTTCATCAGATGTGGGCCATCTGTAAATGATTCAATTTATATGTTTAAAATAGTGACATCACATAAAAAAATCCAACAATAACAATTCATATAAATTTAAATTGTTTTTGTACATGCATAAATGCATTTTATTTTAATTTAAGCTAACAATTTAAAGTCCAATAATAACAATTCATATAAATTTAAATTGTTTTTGTACATGCATAAATGCATTTTATTTTAATTTAAGCTAACAATTTAAAGTTTATATGAATTGTTATTATTGGATTTTTTTATGTGATGTCACTATTTTAAACATATAAATTGAATCATTTACAGATGGCCCACATCTGATGAAGTGTATCAAACGAAAACGGAGACTTTAAGACGTTTATGTGTTTTGTGTTAGTGCTGGTGGTTCTGCAACTGTTGGAATCTGCTAAATAAATGAGTGTTCATTGAAGATTTTATCCGTGGCTTTATTGCTTCGCCTGACAGAGGTGCTAGTGTGGATTACTGGTCTTTGTGCTTTGGTACCTGGTTGCTTGGTGTTTTTGGGAATTACATGAATTTTCTACTTCCCATCCACTCATCAAGATTTCTCTTGAAGAGGGCCAGTGAGGTGCTCTGCTTGACGTGTATGGGAAGTCTATTCCATAGCATGGGCAGTCTCTGGGTTATGGATCTGTCCCTCCAGCATGTTTTGTTGATTTTGGTAATGAGGCTGACGTCTCTGGAATGTGTGGTGAGGAGGGATTGGGATTTCTTCAGGTGTAGCATTTCTAACAGAGCTGGGTCAGACATGGCTTTGTAAGTTAAGCAGAGATTGCCTCTAAATAGGTGATATGAGACAGAGAATAGTTGAAGTTTCTTTAGTCTGTCCATATAGGACAATAGTCTGTCCATATAGGACAAATGTTTAAGGCCTAGGATCCTCTTTGTGAGGCACTTTTGCGGCCTCTCCAGTTGTTATGGGTGTTTAGTGAGGTACATGCCAAATGGGGCATTGTACTCAGTGATTGGCCTAATGAGGGAAGAGTAGAGGGAGACAACGAGCTCTTTCTTCCTGGATGCAAAACCCTTAGTAATGAGATGTGTCACATAGAAGGTCTTTCTGACCACAGTGGCGATGTGGTGGTCAAAAGAGAGGTTGCTGTCAACCTGTGTTCCCAGATCTCTTATAATGCCTTCTGTGTTCAGTGGACTACCATTGATGTGGTAATTCATAGGATCTGGGTTTTTCCCAAAAGGGATGCCGACACATTTTTTGGCACTGTGCTTAAGGCCATGGTTCTGACACCAGTCTTTGGTCTCAGTGAGGCCTTTCTGTAGGATGTCAACATCACTTGGGGAGTTAATAATAGCTCCCAACTTGCAATCGTCTGCAAACTTTGTCAGCCAGAGTCCCTTCGTGTTGGCCTGGACTTCAGAGAATTAGATACCAAACAGAAGAGGACCCAGGACTGAACCCTGTGGACTCCACTCGTGACTGGTCAGCAGTCTGACTTGGAGTCAGCTACTTTCACACTGTGGGTTCTACCTGTGAGCCAGTTTGCAACCCACCTAGTGATATAGGGGTTGATGCCTAGCTTAGTGAGTTTTTCTATGATTCCTGAGTGGGGAATGGTATCAAAGGCCTTCGCCAGATCAAGGTAGGCTGTATGAACCACCTTGCCTTCATCCACAGCTCTGGTGACTGACTCAAAGAAGTCAACCAAGTTGAGCAGGCACTTCACAAAACCAAACTGTATGGGATCCAGAGTTTGGAGATTCCCTATATCCTTGTTTATTAAGTCCATGATGTATATATATTTTTATATATAGATAGATAGGGTTAACTACAGGTGTTCATGTCCCAAGTGCTTGAACACCACTGTCTCAAATCCAGGTAATGAAGCACCATGTAGCTCAGCTAAGCTGCTGCTTGTGCTCAAACTCAAATATACATTAAAGCAAAAAGAAACCTGCCACCTTTCTCATACCAGTACAAACAATCTAATATATTCCTATATGGAGATATCCACCCAAACCAAGGACCTAGCCCTTTGAATGCCAACCTCCCCAGTTCACATAAATCACTAAAGCTCACAACAATAATTTTCCAAGGTATCAGAAACAAAATACCTGAACTCCATGCCTGGATATCCCTGAATAAACCAGACATATTAGCTGCTGCCAAAAAATGGCTGAAACCCCATATAAAAGACTCAGAGTTCCTGCCCCTGGGTTATGCCTGTCTTAGGGCTGACACACCTCATATAAAAGGAGGAGGTGTTGCTATACTCCTTCCTAATATCTTCACCATTGTCCCATATTCCAACCCTATTCCACAATTCATCACAGCAGAGATACTTATATCACTTCTCAAACTGAACAATTCTAAGTATCTGTGCATCATAGCCATTTATATTCCCCCGCGTATCAATATTCCGCTTCTAGAAGATATTCTTGCCTGGATAACAAACAATATAAATAATGAGACAATTATCCTAGGAGATGTAAACATAAATTGGTTACACTTCTTCAGTCACTCTCCATCAGCTAATATCAAGCTCTTCAACTTTAAGCAGCTAATAACAGAAACAACTAGACCTAATAGAAATAAAGACAGCGGCTCATAGGTAGGTACTAGGCTATTGGCTCTAGGGCCTATACAAGCCTAGCCAAAAAGGTACCCTGGCTTTCGTCACCCAAGAAAATTATTTTCCTGTGCCCCTGTCAAGCAGAACCACAGAAGTGATCCCTGGGGTGAATTTCCTATTACCCATCCAATCATCAAGATTTTTATAGGTTCATAGGTAGTTCTAGACTGGATACTAATTTCTGACCCAAACAAAAGTTCTGCAGCAGGTACAATTCCTAGCAGCATTAGTGATCACCTGTCAGCCTATATACTATCTAAAACCAATCCTATACCTTCCCAGCACCAATACAAACTAACTAGAAATCTTAGCAACTTTAGTCCCCCAGCTTTCAATGAAACCCTGAGAAACATTAATTGGAACATGTTAAAATTCTTGCCCCTAAATGAGGCTGTTGAGCTCTTTAACTCCATATTCATTAGCGTCTTAAACAAACTAGCCCCAGTAAAACAAAAAAAGAGTAAAAGAAAAGCATGCCATATGACTGTCTAGAGCCACTAAGCAAATCATGACATACCAGGGACAAAATATGGACAAAAAGGCAAAAGCACAAAAATGGCAATGACCTCCTACAATTTAGACAGCTCGGAAATCAATCAAAGCGCCTCGTTATTAACGATAGGAGGGAATATTATCTAGGCCTCCAAAGAAACCACAAACAAAATCCAAAGAAATGTTAGAACTCTATCTTATCTCTAATTAAACCTGGTACCAAAAGCACCCCCTGCCCATACCCTGAGAAAAAACCTAGTGAGATATCCACCCTCTTCAGTTCACACTTCAGCGACACACTAGCTAAACTCACCACCACCTTCCCCCAATTTAAGTCCAGTACCAGCCCTCCTTCACTAACACCTCCTTCACAGGATACTACAACACCCTCCTTACCTACCTTCTCATTCTTCCCATACCCATCACAACTGTAACTAAACTTCTAAAACTGAAACCAGGCTCCTGTGCACATGACAACCTATCCCCAGAATACTTCCAAATGTCAGCAAAATCCATTGCCTACCCCATCAGTATATTTCCCAATAGATCCCTCCAAAAGTCCTATGTCCCTTCTATCTGGAAAAAAGCATATATTCTTCCTCTCCATAAAGGTGGCAATAATACAGATATTTCTAATTTCCAACGCATTGCTATTCTCTCCCCCTCTCGAAAATCCTCAAAAAATGTATTCATCATCAACTTCTAAACTATCTATGGACTCCTCTTCCCTACTCAACATGGGTTTAGGCCAGGCCACAGCACAACTACTGCTCTTATTTCCTTTATGGACACAGTCAACCAAGCAAGAAACTCTGGAAAATTTTATCCTCACTCTTTCTCGACCTCTCAAAAGTTTTTGATACAGTCTTGCACCCCCTACTCTAGACGAAAACCTAATGTTTGACCTCCATATCCACAATAATATAAAAAAAAAAAAAAAAAAAAAAAAAAAAAAAACTAGGCTCCCTTTACCAACATATACACTTTCTTAACAGCTCTACTAAGAGGACCCTTGCTTCAACCCCTTTCTCCTACCTTCTCTCTACTCTTTAGTAAACTTTCCAATTTAGATATCCCCCCCCCAACTCTAAACTGGTTCACTAACTATCTAATAAACAGACAACAATCAACTAGATGGTTCAACTCTTTCTCTCCATATCTGGAGTCTTCCACAGGTGTTCCCCAGGGCTCCATCTTAGGACCCCTTCTTTTCAGTATTTTCATAAATGACTTTCACTCCAGTCTTAAAAATGGATCTGTCATACAATACGCATACGATTCAACCATTATTTGCTCTGCTAAATCAACAATAGAACTTTTGCTAATAACCCAGAATACCTTTACTATTACCGAAACGTGGACGGCCAATAATCAACTAGCCTTAAATCTGAGCAAAACCAAATTGTTACTATTCACTCCCAAGAAAAAACTATCGGTTAATAAGACTAATTTCATAATTCATTCCAAAAACACCACCACCATAGAGGTTGTTTCCTACACCAAATTACTAGGAGTCACTCTAGACGAAAACCTAATGTTTGACCTCCATATCCACAATAATATAAAAAAAAAAAAAAAAAAAAAAAAAAAAAACTAGGCTCCCTTTACCAACATATACACTTTCTTAACTGCTCTACTAAGTGGACCCTTGCTTCAACCCCTTTCTCCTACCTTCTCTCTTGTATAGTGCTCCTCTCCTTACTAATAGCCATTCTTCCCTAAAAACCAAGCTTGAGTCCTGTAACAACAAGGTCGCCAAATTTGCAGCTAGTGCAAATTACTCTTCCCATCATTGCATCTCCATAAAATCACTTAATTGCCTCGAACTTTCACATTATTTAACCTACCTACAACTTGTGACAGCACATAAAATCCTTTACAAACCCTCTGATTGTCCACCCCTTTCTTCTATCTTAACCCACTACCACCCAAATAGGCCACTCAGATCTGAAAATCAACTTTTTCTGCAAGCAGACAAATCCAACCTCCCAGCTGGTGACATACTCTATTCCTCTGTTATTGCCAAGCTATGGAATTTTCTCCCTACAGCTGTAAGAGCCTCCAGTAATATCTTCTCTTTCAAAAAATCACTGCGGCAACACCTCTCTACCCACAGGCAATGCACATGTCTCAGTTCTCATCCATACATAACCTGATTCCCCTTAAGTGACATCCTCACCTATTCAAATTCTCCTCTATTGCTAATTAAAATACATACAGCTATCTGTCTATGCCTTACTATCTATCTATCTATGTCCTACCATCTTGCTATTACCAGCTAATATATCAATTACACGCTGCACTTCAATACTATGCTGGCTGAAACTCTTCTCACACCATGTAAATATTTCAATATTATTGCTTTTATCACTGTATTACATCATAACGTACAACAATACAATTACTTAATTAGTATGCATCACCAAACTGCATTATTCTGTGCATATCATATGTTTTACGTGCTTCTTATTCTGTTGTTTGTATAATGCTGTGTGGTGTATAATACTGTTTGTGATCTACTAATGGTTTTTGAATTTTGAATGTTATGTACTTTTATGCTAACTGCTATGTGGAGCTTTTCTCCCTGGGCCTCCACTGAAACTGGGCTCTTCTGGTCCAGTGGATTTTCCCTGTAAACAAATGCCAATAAATAAACGAATAAACAGTTGAGGGGAGAGAGCACTACTCGAACTCCAGTTCAAATATGAGTTCAGGCAAGTAGATGTGGGGAGAGAGGGGGTTTAAGATTACAGAGTGGGAGGGGAATTTTAGGCTTAGGTAATCAAAAGTGAGTTTTAAGGTTAGGGAGTGAGTCAGGAATTTGGGTTTTAGGTATAGGAAGTGATCAGGGAGTTTGGGGCAAGGGAGGGGGAGTGGATGTTTAGGGTAAGGGACAGATAAAGTCAATTGGTAACTGGATGGGAGTTTTAGACTTAGGGTTTAGGTTTTGATAGGGCTATGTAGTTCATAGGCTACAATGTTGCAAGGGCTACATTTTGCTTTCTTTTTTGAGCAAGTTGCAGTGAGCAGGTTTATAGTGAGCTGCTAGCATGTGACCAGCTGTAGCAGACCTATATCTATATCTGTATCTATCTCTCTCTCTATATATATATGTATATATATATATATATATATATATATATATATATATATATATATATGTATGTGTGTGTGTGTGTGTGTGTTTGTATGGATATGTGTATATATGTATATATATATATATATATATATATATATATATATATATATATATATATATTTATATATAGATATATATATATATATATATATATATATATATATATATATAGATATATGTAGAAAAAATCCCAAGGCTGGAAGGAGTACCGCCACTTAAAACAATTCAAATTTCACAATGTGAAAGATTCACCAGTCCACTATTCCAAAAACATAAAACAGGTTTATTGTAAAATGTGAGTGCTTTCGCGGACAACACATCCGCTTCTTCAGACATATTAAAACTATACACAGAACTCCATTTAAATATCCTGTTTATCCAATCAAATCAAACAATTTGTCAAGCAATTAACAATCACTGTTCTAAAATTCAATTACTAATTCAAACAGCAAACCCTCAAACTGTGCTTGACAAGTATAATATAAATGATAAAAACAATACTTTACATACAGCTAAAGTGATTAAAGCCTTGGGATTTTTTCTACATCTATTACGTGTACTGGGCTTTGTTTCTTATATACATATATATATATATATATATATATATATATATATATATATACATACACACATATGCACACATATACACACACACACACACACACACACACACACACACACACACACACACACATATATATATATATACACACACACACACACACACACACACACACACACACACACACACACACACACATTTTTATAGTATATATTATAGTTCTCTTAAATTTGCAGTTCATTGACAAGACGAGTGAATGACTAGGAAATTAGCTATTCTGTTCATCAAATGTTGAAGAAGTTGGAACCACAAAAATCAGTTGTATGTGGGTAAGGTAAGAGTGGGTTTGAGATAGGAAACATTAAGGTATACTAAACATTTCAGCATTATTGGAGTGGGAGCATGTGTACAAGTGTTTGCATGTTAGATTTAGCATAATGGGTAGGTAAATGAATAGATTTAGTAATGTTTATCATATCAATCACTGCTGCAGTAGCCTTAGCTACATGAGTTATATCCTGCCAAGGAAAAGCTTCAGGGCACCTTCCACTTGCCCAAAGCATTAGTCAGCTGACTGTGAGCTCACTAAAATGACAGATATGGGTTTCAAACCCTTCAGAGTTTTCCTGCCATTTAAGCGAGTGCTCATCTGCGGGCTTTCAAGGAATGACAGGCAGCTCGTGCTTTTCCTTTGCAGGCAGATATGTTTCCTCTGGAGAAAAAATGTCCGTATTAAAAATGTACTGTTTTTTGCACATTCCTCCTTAGCAAAGTTATTTATAAGTTAGGAGTTTGTGTTTTAACAGACTTGTCATGACTGTCATCAGACTGTACTTTTAAATGGGAGTGCACTTTTTCTTGTCAGTTTAGAAGTTGTTTAAAGCAGTTGAAAAGCATTTTTTTTCTGTAGAGAAATTGTGTGCATTTTACTTTGTGAGCTAGGAAAGTGTTTTAAGGTACTTTTTACTGTGTTTTTTGTGAACAAAAAAGACTTTTAAAGAGTTTAAAATTTTATTGGCTGATGTTTCTAGTTTTCCTCAAGAAAGAGTAAGGATTTTCAGCTTGACAATGGAATAATCTACTGGTCCCATGGTCAGTCCTTCATGCAGGCACAAAAAGAAAAAGGTTAAGCAAACAGCCTTTGCCACTACAGCAAACTGTTAAGTTGCCTCTGCCACATGTGGGTGACTCTGCTGTGGCCAAAGCTGGTTCCTTCTGGTGTAACACCTACAGCCGCTGTAGACCAGGGGTTAGCCATGTACCCTGCAATTGTTGGGGTACCCTTAGTGGGCAAGGGAGAGTTACAATTGTCAGTTCTGGGAGAGGGAACAGGGTAGACATCCTTGTTTGATCAGAATGTTTTGCCCAACCCTGGGGAAGACGCTGATGCCATTAATAACATTGCTGGCCCTATTTTTCCTGCTAAAAAGAAACAGAAAAGTAAACATGTATTTGTTCCTCCTCAAATTTCCTTAGTGAAGAGTAGTTTACTGGGTTTGGCTCAGGGTTTAATTCAGGCTATCAAGCCTTCTTTTAAGGTGGTTACTGGTGAAAGAAAGTGGTGTATTTTTTCCTGAAGGGATTCAAGATTCTGAATCTGGACAGGAAGATGAAGAGACAGTTACAGAATTTGCTCCTCACTTTTCTGATTCAGCGTCACAGAAGAGCTCAACTTTTGATTCTCCCTGTGGGGGTTTCTTTCTCAGAGACTATTTCAAGAATGTGCCAGTATTGTCAGTGGGAGAACACTGAGGTTTCTCAGTTTGTCAGAAAGTACTATGAGTTGTTACAGAAGGAATTTCCAGAACCTTCAACCATCCCTCCAGCTCTGTCATCTTTGCCCCTAAAAAGGCAGAATGTCTAAAGTTCCTCAGTCTTTTAAGTTTTTATACACTCATCCCAAGCTTAACCCGGTAGCAGACATAGCTTAAGTTAATCTTACTGCTGTTCTAAACATTTGGTTAATTCCAGTCCTACTCTTTCTGACAAGGATGTGAAGATTATTCATAAGTATGGGAAAAGTATATGCTTCTGTCATACTCTTAGGACTATCCACTGCACCAAGAATGTTCACAAAATGTCTAGCTCCAGTTATAGCTCATTGTAGGCTACAGGGACTCCACATTTTGCTGTATTTAGATGACTTGCTTATCTTTGCAGACTTTTGCTTTTGATGAGAGATGTCTTACACAAGCCGAGATTCAAAGAGAACATTCAAAAGTTTTTCTTGACAACTTCACAAAGGATTATACCTAAAATTCAAAAGATTCAAATATTCAAACTAAAATTTGACATTCACGTATACATGACCATAAAAAAGTCCACAAAAAACTAGGAGCGTTAATTAGAAATAAGCAACTTCTCACCAAAGCAGCAAAGATTTTAGTAGCAAATTCCCACCTTATCTCCACCCTACTTAATGCCTCTCCAATATATACCAACCTAAGGCAATGCAATCTAAACAAGCTAGAGACCTGCTACAACAAAATCACCAAATTCGCCACAGGGGCATCCTACCATAGTCACCACTGTCTCTCACTTGCTGAACTGGGCTGGCTTGAACTCCCTCACCTCCTTCAATGGTATCAACTTGCACTCGCCCACAAACTAGTAAACCACTAAAAGTTCCATCCCTCCAGAATCTACTCCAACCCTATCGTACCACCAGACCACTAAGATCAGCAACAAAAATCATTTACAGGTCACTAAAGACAATAACTCTGCTGGAGAAGCTCTATTCTCTTGCGCCATAGCCAAATTATGGAACTCCTTCTCACCCACAATTACCTCTGTACCATCATGCACCCACTTCAAAACTTTACTAAAAGCACACCTAAAGACATGCTGGCTATGCCCTTGCAACTCCCCCTCTAATATCACCCACCCCATCCACTCACTACCTTTCTTTCCACCCCACTAACTACCTTGATTATAGCAAGCTCGGATGCTCATAAGCCTAACTACTTATTATACAGCAGGGACTTCTTATTGTAACAATTGTTAATGTCTGTTATGTACTTCGCAGATGATAAAGATTCTAGTTGTCTACTGATGTACTATGTTCTTCATCTGTAACTATGTTTGTAATTTTTAATTGCTATGTTGATCAAATTGTTAATTGCTATGTAAATCCAATGTAACTACTGTCTGTATATTTTAACTGTGGAGCTTTTCTCCCCAGGCCTCCGCTGAAAATGGACCTACATCCAGTCGGACACTCCCAGTCAACAAATGTAAATAAATAAATAAAATTCTGTTCCTGAGGTGTTAGCTTGACACCTCAGTTCAAGAGCTTTTCTTTCAAAGAAAAGGATTCTTGGTCTTATAGCTTCTTTGATTCTCATGATACCCCTGGCAAGACTCCACATGAGAATGATACAATAGTATCTGAAGTCTCTTTGGTCCCAATACCAATATCCTTTGTCTTTTCAAATCCCAGTTCTGAGGTTTTATCATATGAGAAATCACTTGGCAGAGACAGTAAATTTCCCTAAAGCCCAATCACCTCTTCTTCCTTCCTGCACCAAAGCAGTCAGTCACCACAGATACCTCAGACTTTGCTTGGGGAGCAGTTTCAGGAGAGATAAAAGGACAAGGTGTGTGAGACACCAAGGACAGATGCAAGCACATAAATGCTATAGTACACTTGTCCTAATCAAGACATTTGACTTTCTGAATTATCTTTGGACTGCAGGACTTCTTCAGGTTGTTATAGACAATAACCACAGTCATGTGGTACATCAACAAGAAAGGAGTGACCAGGTTGTACCCCCTTTGCAGACTAGCCGTGTTAGCTTGGGATATAGCTTCACAGCACAGTCTCACTCTACAGGCATCCTACATTCTGTCAGAGCAAAACTGCATAGCAGATAAGCTGAGCAAGACAAGGGCAGAATCTCAAAAATGGAAACTAGATCAAAGGGTCTTCCAAGATTTAACCCATCTGTGTAGAAATCCTCAAGCAAACCTCTTTTCCTCCAGTTTAAACAATCACCTTGAAAGATTCTGCTCCAGGACTCCATGCAAGAAGGCTTGGAAGACAGATGATTTTTCTTTTTTCCTTGGAGATGAATGTTCCTGTATGCTTTTCCACCAATTAAATGATATCCAAGGTACTTCTGAATATTCAGAAGGAATCTCCAAAATCATTGTGGTGACTCCCTTCTGGTCTACACATCAATGGTTCTCCTGTGTTTAAGAAATTGCCAGGGGCAATTACCACAAACTTCCTCACATTCTGGATCTACTCACACAAGATCAGTGGTGCTTGATACAACTTAACCCCAATGAACTTCAACTGACTACCTGGATGATAGGGACTTAATTATCTTTAAGCACCTGTTTACTGAGGACATGCATCAGGTACTAATGGATGTAAGAAAGACTGCTGTTAGAAAATCATATATTAGTAAATGGAAAAAGGTTTTCTAGTTGATGCCAATAACATAACCAGTACCAATTCAGGGCTAGTGTTTTTCTGGTTTTACAATATTTGTGTGAGTTGCTATCCTATGGCCGTTCTCTCTCCTCCATTAGGGTTCATTTATTGGCCTTTTCAACATGTCTGCCCATGGAGCCTCCTCTTTCAATGCATTCTCATGCTAAAAAAAAATTGAAAGGGGTTTTACAAAGGAGGCCAATAAGAAAACCAGTGGTCCTACTTTGGGATCTTAATTTTGTGTTAGGGAAATTAACACTTGTTCCATTTGAACCAGCTAATTTGTCTGAGTTGAGGTTCTTAACACGGAAAATTGTTTAGCTGATTGCTCTAATCTTTGCAAGTAGAGTATCTGAGTTACAAGCTCTTATGGTAAGTTAACCCTATATCATTTTGCACAGAGACAAGATTTATTTGAGACTTAATCCTTCTTTTATGTCTAAAGTGGTATCTGAGTTTACTTTAAGCCAAACTATCCATCTCCCCTTTATTTTTCTGTAACCTAAAAAAGAAAAAGAAAGGATATGCATAACTTGGATGTACATAGAAAACTCAGGTGCTACCTTCACAGAACTGAATCATTCAGATCTTTGGATCAGTTTTTCATTTATTGTGAAGGTTAAAAGAAGGGACAATCTGTGTCAAAACAGACTATTTCCAAATGGTTGTCTCAGGTTATTACTTATTGTTATATTCAGCACAACAAAACAATTCCAGGCAGGGTCAAGGACCACTCTACTAGGGCCTTGGCTTCATCTATGGCTTTTTGGAAAGGGTTGGATTCTAGAGGTGTTCTAGAAGCAGCAGCTTTGTCCTCTAGATATGTTTACAAGGCATTACAAGTTTGATTCATTCTCTAGGTCTAGATCAGGCCTTGCTAGGACCATTCTCCAGGGGCTCCTGGAACCTTCCCCTTCCATCTTCCAGATGTGGTAAACTAGGGTACTGTACCCAAATAGCTAAGGCTACTGCAACAGTGAGCAATATGATGAACATAGTACACTTGTATAAGTAAACTTACCATAACAGTAGATGTTTGAATGATCACTGCTGCAGTAGCCACTTCCTCCCTCCATCCTACTTGTTTCTTGTTGTGTTGTTTATACCAGGGTGTGAACATTTATTGTTTTTGTTGTATCTAGCTTTGTCCTTTCATAGATCACCCTCCCGCCCTCTCTCTCTGCTGGCATGAAAGCTCTGAAAGGCTTGGGTTCCAAACCTGTCTTTTTAGTCAGCTCAGCTTGAGCTGACCAACAGGTTGGGCACCTGTAAGGTGCCGTAAGCTCTTTAAGTTGGCCGACTGTTATACCCTTGCCAGGATATAACCTATACAGCTAAGGCTGAATCATTGATCATTCAAAAATCTACTGTTATGGTATGTTTACTTTACTTACACAACTATACCTTGTGTGTGGGTGTTGTTACATCTGATGTGTGTATCCAAATATCTTGTGTAATGCTGGTTTTGCAAAAAGGGTTTTTCTAACGTAAGGTGAGGGACTAGAGTTGGGGCAGGGGCATGGTTAGCATGCATTATTAAGGTGGTGCAAGGTGGCATAACACTCCGACTATACATGCAAATTATGTGGGAATGAATGGTGGGATTTTGGTTAACAGATCAAAAGAAATTGTTTGTTTCCTTTTGCAATATTTGTTTTAACTCTTTTATTTATTGGTATATTGATTTTCAAAATGCTGACATTAATCATCTTTTGTGATGCTTGCAGAGTTTGCAGAGGGGATATCCTGCTAGATGGCAAAATGGGTGGTTCAGAAGTGGGGATTAGTGAGGGGAGTTGCAATTCAGGTGCAACCTTCACAGAATAATATAGTTTAATGTTTACCATCGCAATCATATTTAAGTGGTCACACGAGAACCTCATATCATATTGAATTGTTTAACTCAATGGTGACCAGAAATAAAATGCAACTTCTTTGTGGATATACCATAGCAGCATTAGTGTGATGTTATGTAAAGGTAATATTGCAATTTTTTTGTGAAAATGCTTTCAAGAAACTGTAACCTGAAACAAGAGTTCCGCAGGTCATTACTTATATACCGCTGACAGCTCATTTAATTTTGAATTTTAGTTTTTCACAGAATCTCCAAGTCCCCACTCCAAAAATACATATAATTCTTTTTAAATTGGATATGTTTTATGTTGCATTACAGAATGGGCAGACTGTACATCAATATCCTGATTGGAGAATGAATGTTCTCCAGCAAGGTATTAATGTACAAGTAATGCTCACTGACAAAGGAGTCCATAGTTTCATGGCAACATATCAAGCTGCCGTGGAGCTCAGACGGCAAAAAAAAAAAAAAAAAAACCTAACGGCCACCATTATTTTACACTCACTAAGCAGTACTTCTGCTGTTTAGCGAGCATAAAATGTAAAAAAAAAAAAAAAAAAAAAAAAAGAGAGAGAGACTGTGTGTGTGTGTGTGTGTGTGTGTGTGTGTGTGTGTGTGTGTGTGTGTGTGAGAGAGATCGAGAGAGTGAGAGAAAAAACGAGACTGACCTTGTGTGACTGAATGTGTCTATGAAAGTAGAGGAGACTGTGTGTATATGTACATTTGTGAAAGCAGAAGAGACTGTGTATGTGTATATGTGAGAGAGAATGGGGTGTATATAAAATTGTTGTGTTTTACATGGTTATTATTATTTTAAGCACTATATTATTTTGTATATATGTTTGATGTAAAATGCTTCCTCCAAAACCATTAACATATACTACAGCAAGTTTGAAACATTAGGTGGAGGAACTATTTTACATTAAAAATATATAAAAAATAATATAGTACTTAAAAAATAAATAAGCAAGTAAAACACAACAATTTTACAGAGCACACATTCTCCAAGCACAATAATGCCCTCCAGGGTGTGTGTTAAAGTTAATTAATAACTTTCCAAGGGTGTACACATTAACACACACCCTGGAGGGCATTATTGCTTGCTTAAAAAGTGTAACATTATGGTGTGCTACTATCATTTTGGCAGCTCATTTTGGAAACAAGTCCTCTGCATGACTGCTAGGATGGTAGTTTGGTGGAGACAAGCTTCTTGTCAGATATTCCAGAAGGTTACTAGATTAATATGAAATAGAACTGGGTCCGACTTCCATGCAATAGAGTGAATGCTACATGGGAGTGAAGAGGGACCATAAGTGACACAGTGGTATTATTGTAATGAGGACCTATAGAAATTACTAAGGAAATGACTGCCTCCCCCAGAAGCAACACTGTTTTGGTATAGGCTGATAGGTTCATAGGAGAATACTAGGCTATTATTCCTGCTGGGACATTGTAAGGCTAACCATGTTACCTGTTTGTTGCCTAGCTATGTTATCCGATAGGTATTTAACAATACTTACCATCATTTAAATAATTTTCATTCATAAAGGATTAATTGCTATGATCACACCTTCAGTGTATTAGGGAACTCTTCTGTAATGTTGGGCATTTAAGCACTGCCTCTATCTATTAAGAAATATGGGTCACTCCTGGGGTAAATTTCCTATTTCCCATCCATTGGTCTACATTATGTTTTAATAGGGTTGTGGATGAGTCTTACATAGACAGGAGGTCTGTTCCAGAGTAGCGGTATCCTCTGAGATTTGTAACTGTTCTACCAAACCATTCTGTTTATGTTGCAGAAGAGGTTTAGTTCCCTGGAATGGATGGTCCTAGTACCATGTGGCTATGGAGAAAGTCTGTAAGCACTGGTTCTAAGGATGCCTTATAAACTAAGCAAAGGTCACCATTTAGTAAGCTGTATGAGACCAAGTATAGTGACAAGGTTTTGAGGCAGTCCATGTAGGACATGTGCTTTAGGCCCACTACTCTTTTTATAAGACACTTCTGTGGTCACTCTAGTGTTTGCAAAAGCCTGGACTGCTACATACCGATGGGAGCATTGTACTCAATAATGGGCCTAATGAGGGATGAATAAAGTGAGACAATGGCATGTTTGGACCTAGAAGCTATCCTTTTACTTATAAGCTGAATCTAATAGAAGGACTTCCTTAAAGCTGTGGCGACATGTTGGCCAAATGCTAGATCCCTGTATATGCAAGTTCACAAATCTCTAACTACCAGTTCTACTCTTATGGGTGTAGTGGCAATGTGATAGTTCCCTGGGGCAGATAGTTTTCCAAAAAAAACAGAATAATGAACTTCTTGACATTTAGCTTTAGCCTATGACTCTGACCCCAGTTATTTGTGTGGGACAAGCCTTCCTCCTATAGGATCACTGAGACTTTGGTCGATTTTGTGACTGTTCCCAGCTTGCTGTCATCCACAAACTTGGTCAGCCACAGATCCCTGATGTTTGCTTTGTCTTTAGAGAACTAGATGTCAAATAGGAACAGCCCCAGCACAGTGCCAAGTGAGACCTCACTCATGACAGGTCTTTCTGTGTAGGTGGCTTCTCCTATTCTAACTTCCTGTTTCATATCTGTGAGCCAGTTTGCAATCTGGCAGATGACATAGGCATTTATTCCCGATTGGGGTATTGTGTCAAATGCTGTGGCCAAGTCAAGGTACGCAGTGTGTACTGTCGTTCCAACCTCCATTGCTTTTTTTGACTTTTTTGAAAAAGTCCACTAAGTTGAGAAGGCATGACCTGCCTTTATCAAGCCCAAACTGAGATTGATGCAGTGTCTGGAGGTTTTCTATATCTTTATTGATTTATTCCATGACAAGTCTTTCCACAGCTTTACATATATGGCTGGTCAGACTTATGGATTGATAATTACCCCAGTCAGTGGATGTCCCTCTCTTGGTCATGGTTATGACTGTTCCTGTCCTCCATTCAATTAATACAAAGCCAGTCTGGAGGCAGAGAATGAACAGAATAGACATGTCATGCTTCATGCTTTTCAGGATGTATCTTGGGATGCTGTCAGGCCCCATATATGCCATAGTTTTGGCCTTTGAGAGTGCCTCCAGGATTCCATCATGTAGCGATAGCTGTGGGTGTATGGATTTCTAATATTTTTTGTGAGATTACAGGGGGTGAGAGAGGAGTGAAGTTTGATTTAAGCTTATCTACCAGTAGGTTTCTTATATCCACACCTTCAGTATACATGGTGCCATTTATAATCAACTCGGCACACTACTGTGTATTGGCCTTGAGACTGCTGATATAGTTGAAGAAGGCCTTACTTTTTCTCAGATGTGGATTTGATAGTTTTAAATAGGCTCCAAACTTGCTTGTTTTAATTAATGACTGAATTTCTATTCTGCTGAGTGTTGCACTTCTTATTCTTGGCTAGAATTTTCTTCCTCTTGTTATAAAGTGTATTTATGTTGTGATTCCACTAGGGTGGATTTTAGGGTTTGCCCTGCACTTGCTTCTAGTGGGTAGAGCTACATCTATGCAGTTAAATATGTTAGGATAAGTTGGAAGTGCATGTTTCTGCATGACCAGTAGAGCTTTCTGAGTTTGGGGAGATTTGAAACTAGCTAGGGTAGCACTTAGAAGTAGGGCATTTGTCTTAGAAAAGTTCTAAGTGTACCAGTATACAGGGATGTCTCAAGTTTTAATTTCATTTAGAGAGAGAGATGTCTTTATGATCAAACCTGAATGAGGATACTACATTAGGGATGTAGCATAATTCACCCATGTTAGACTTGATGAGTGAGGATACTGCATTAGGGATGTAGCATAATTCACACATGTTAGACCTGATGAGTGAGGATACTGCATTAGGGATGTAGCATAATTCACACATGTTAGACCTGATGAGTGAGGATACTGCATTAGGGATGTAGCATAATTCACACATGTTAGATCTGATGAGTGAGGATACTGCATTAGGGATGTAGCATAATTCACACATGTTAGATCTGATGAGTGAGGATACTGCATTAGGGATGTAGCATAATTCACACATGTTAGACCTGATGAGTGAGGATACTGCATTAGGGATGTAGCATAATCCACACATGTTAGACCTGATGAGTGAGGATACTGCATTAGGGATGTAGCATAATTCACACATGTTAGACCTGATGAGTGAGGATACTGCATTAGGGATGTAGCATAATTCACACATGTTAGACCTGATGAGTGAGGATACTGCATTAGGGATGTAGCATAATTCACACATGTTAGACCTGATGAGTGAGGATACTGCATTAGGGATGTAGCATAATTCACCCATGTTAGACCTGATGAGTGAGGATACTGCATTAGGGATGTAGCATAATTCACACATGTTAGACCTGATGAGTGAGGATACTGCATTAGGGATGTAACATAATTCACCCATGTTAGACCTGATGAGTGAGGATACTGCATTAGGGATGTAGCATAATTCACCCATGTTAGTCCTGATGAGTGAGGATACTGCATTAGGGATGTAGCATAATCCACACATGTTAGACCTGATGAGTGAGGATACTGCATTAGGGATGTAGCATAATTCACACATGTTAGACCTGATGAGTGAGGATACTGCATTAGGGATGTAGCATAATTCACACGTTAGACCTGATGAGTGAGGATACTGCATTAGGGATGTAGCATAATTCACACATGTTAGACCTGATGAGTGAGGATACTGCATTAGGGATGTAGCATAATTCACACATGTTAGACCTGATGAGTGAGGATACTGCATTAGGGATGTAGCATAATTCACACATGTTAGACCTGATGAGTGAGGATACTGCATTAGGGATGTAACATAATTCACCCATGTTAGACCTGATGAGGGAGGATACTGCATTAGGGATGTAGCATAATTCACACATGTTAGACCTGATGAGTGAGGATACTGCATTAGGGATGTAGCATAATTCACCCATGTTAGTCCTGATGAGTGAGGATACTGCATTAGGGATGTAGCATAATTCACCCATGTTAATGCGTACAATGTCATGGATATTATTTCCCCTCATGGGTACGTTGACTAGTTGTTCTAGAGTGTTTGTATTGATAGAGTCTTGGAACCTCTGAGTTTGCATACTAGTGATGGCATATATTTCACAGTCTATGGCTGCAAAGTTGAAGTAATGTAGGAAAATGCACTGGGTTTGGTGCTTAATGGTTCTTAGGATTCGGGTCCATGCTTCTACCATCATATTTATTTTATACTCCACTTGTTGTGCAGGGAACTCAGCTGGCAGCAGGGAGGGTGAAATACAGTTTAATGTGATGGCATAAAAAAGTGTGAGGCTAAAATAATATGGGAAAAAACAACAAACATTAACTAGCGTAATGTTACACACATAATCTCAAATGTCTCTTCAGTGTGCTTTATGTTGCAGTTACTAGTATATCCTTACATCTGCCAATAGATTTAATGCATTCGTTATAAATACATTTTAGAAAATAAAATAAACTAAATATGATACATAATTACTCATTCCCCTCTAAAATAGTTGTAACCTAGTCTTTTTCTAAATCACTTTTGTATTTACCTAGTTACCCTTATTGCATTTCCCTTTTCAGTTAAATTATTCAGGCATTTGAGGAAGGGGGTCTTCTTTTTCTACATGCTGGAGCAAGACAGTATACATAGAACAAAAATGTTAAGATCATAGAAGCAAAACATAACTTCACAATCACTGGAAAGTCAAGGTGAAAAACTGAAATTTCACTACACTTGAATGTTAACAGTAGGGAGAACCCAAGAAAAAGGATTTAGTGAAGTTAAGTCACTGTTTTTATATGTGCTTGAGGGGAGCTCAAGAAATCTGTGCTTACTGAATTAAGCCACTGCTACGTTTCAGCTTGAGTTAGTCAAAGTCAAATGTTTGAAATAATAACATTGTGACAGTGGTATATCTTTATTACATACGAAGGAAACATTTTGTTAGCTAACATGTGCCTGTCCACACACACACACACACACACACACACACACACACACACACGCACGCACGCATGCACGCACGCACGCACGCACGCACACACACACACACACACACACACACACACACACCAGAACTGCAGTGTCATGGAATACAGTCCAGGTAGAGGTCAGATAAGTACATTACAGAAAGAAGTCATCTGCTAACTCTTCACTGACTGGTAAAGTCAGGATCCTCATCCTTTCAGATCCTTTTCCGGTAGACAGACTTAAAAAACAAATGCAGACACTTTATGGAAATATGGGTATACAGATGAAACATACTAATAAAGGGAACTTTGAGAAAATGATGCAAGCAGTTTCATGCAGGCTGACGTGGGAAGAGCATCAGAAAAAGGCAGCAGGAGTAATTATTAACTGCTGTCTATACAATAAACTGTTCAGGACACCTGAGAAGAATGGATGGGCTCACTCAGCTAGAAAGTTCCATCTTTCCAAAAACAAAATGCAGAGACTGTGAATTTGCAACCGCTGTCAGAGGCAGACATACACCTCTACATGTTTGGCCTCCCTGGCAGGTACTTAAGTATTATCCCAATAAAGTTAACAGAATTAGCATCACAGACTTGAACTAAAAAAAAAAAAACAAAACAAAAAAAAAACACTAGTGTGCTTTGCTTTAATCTTTCTACATTGCTGCAGTACAGATTCAGTTAACACATCTTCACTAACTGGAAAATACATACAATGTATAGTTTTTTAAGCTACAACCTCTAATACACTCTGACTAGTACAGCTTTGGCGTACTGCTTAGGGGAAAAAAAAAAACAATCAAACATGAACTGCAGTTTCTGTTTATACAATGGTACAACTTTACCTTAAAAGACATTGTGCACATTTCAGGCAGAGAATCCTGTAGAGAGAGAATGCAGAGTGTGCTTGTCCTTCTCGAGCACTCGCTTCTTTTCCCTGTAGCTTCGTTTGAATACTAAATGTCAGAGATTTATGTAGCAGAAAGGTGGTCTGTGGTATCACTGACAGCTGCAGCATCACTAGAAATTTAGCAGACTGTACATGATTTGAACTAGTAGAGCTGCTGGCACCAAGGAGGCGATAAGAGCTACAGACAGCTGAAGGCCCTCCTGCCCTCCCCAGGTTACAACTGTGAGGGATAAGATTACTGTCTTACTGCAGCACAGCAAGTAAGCTCCACCCTATAGTCTCGCCACGGCTACCCTATGATGAAGCAAAAATATCCTCCATACACAAAAAAACAGGCACTGCTTCATACAGCCTGCAGTTAGAGAGCTATACAGTAATGCAGGGAAAAGGGGTGGGGGTAGGCGGTGGATGACTATTCCCATGTAGTCAATGAACCAGAATTTAACTATGAACAGCCAATAGTCTGACTGGAGTGTAACATTAATTTGAGCATGTCAGAACTGGTTGTGATGGTTCTAATTAAGAATAACTGCCTAGACACAGTTTAGTCTGCAATGTAACCCTTATGGCTTATATATAAGGTATCACAATGACTGCTTATGGTAAAGATCATTTGCAGAAAAGAATGAACGGGATTCTGAAAGCAAATGGAAAAGTCTTACTAACACAGAAAAATCATAACTGAGCTGACATTTTACAGATCTGCTGCAGAATTTCTGTGGGTTTCAGACATCAGATATTGACAAATGTAGAGGACTATACTATAAAGCCACCTTTTTTGGTCCACCGCAAGTGCTGTGAAGCACAGCCTCTGAATCAGTGTAAATACTGAGCTAAAAGCAGAATGGAGCACAGTACTACATTCCACCTTCTTTGCAGAACTTTTAGTTAATGTTATTTTATTATTTAATTATTTGTCATATTTGCTTGTCTTCTTCTGCAGGTAATGTTCTGTTCACACATCCCAACAAATTTAAACCTAACACTAACTAAACGTAAGCAAGTAAATAAGCTAGTAAGCAAATGAATAAATAAACAAATCCCAGTTTGCTTTTGTGAAGACAACTTTGATGTAATCAACAGGGCAGTTTCATGCCTAAAGTGACGACCTGAGGAAAATGATGCAACCTTTTGTTAAAAAAGCAACAGTAGTACTGTGCGCAACATGGTATGCTCAACTGTAGACACACACACACACACACACACACACACACACACACACACACACACACACACACACACACACACACACACACACACAGCTATACTCATAAGCAAATGATAAAAAGTACAATAAGAAAGAATATTGAATACTTTGAGAATGCTCCCATGTTATAAAATAGAATGATGTGATAAAACTAGCAAGCAGTGCATATTTTAGTTTTGAATTAAATCTTTAGTATTTATAATAGGAATGGTAATGAGTGAGGTAAACAACAGTGTGTAACTTTTTGTATCAAAAAATCGCATAGAACTTTCTAAGTAAGTGACATGGACAAGTCTAAGAGAACAGAAGAAAAGAGAAGACAAAACAGAAATGGAGAGAGGAGAACAGACAAAATGGAAAAAATGTTTCCTTGGTAGGATGAGAAAAATGAATAAAAACATTTCCTTGATGGTACATTCACCTGCTTAACAAGTTCTGTCTTGCTCCCTTTCTCCATAAAGTCACAGTGCAGGTGGGCCAAACTTCCACAACCTCTCCTTGAAATCCTGAAACACAAAAGGATTACAAAACAAGCCACTGAGCCTACCCTTCCATACACTTTTGGACCCTACAATGGTCCCTCCTCATCTTGAAGTCAGCCTCTATCAAATCACTATACCAGCCTAACTTAGTCTGTTTGGTAGATGCCTCTCTCCCTTTTTCACATATTTATGTTAAAATAATTGAGCACTTTCTCAACTCTGTCTTAGTCTTCTAGGGGTCATGTGCTCATAATTACCTTGGATAGAATGTCCATCTGCTTCATATTCTCTTTGTCCACATTAATTGTCTAACGTTTGGTCTAATTTCCCCTCTGTCTTGCTATAATGGTCTTCTTCATGATATCAGCATTATTAATCCTGCAATGTCAAAACAGCTTTTATGTATCCACAACACCCCCTAATCCTACCAAGCATGTCTCCTAACAATAATCAACTAGCTTGTGAAAACCTACATGCACATTCTAACTCCTGATAGAGAGTTTTGTCACATCTGTACAAACGCACACTACATATAAATATTGCAAAGAATACTCACTGGTGCCAGGTGGCCTAAACTCATGTATTTCTTTAATCCTCCAGGTTTTCTTTTGCATTACATATAAATATCGTCAGTTTTCTACACTTAACACTGCACATAAGTATTGTTAACTCCTTACACACAGCATCCCATATAAATAATTTCAGCTCCCTGCACCAGTACTCCATATGCATATTGTCAGCTCCCTGCACACAGCACTACATATACATATTGTCAGCTCCCTACACATGCAGCACTACATGCACATATTCTCAGCTCGCTACACCTAAAACACTACATATACCTATTGTCAGCTGCCTACCCATACTGCACTGCATATACATATTGTGAGCTCCTTACACACAGCACTATATATACATATTGTGAGCTCCTTACACACAGCAGTACATATACATATTGGGAGTCTTTACACACAACAGAACATATACATATTGTCAGCTGCATGCACAAAGCACATATACATATTGTCAGCTCCTTACACACAGCACTACATACACGTATTGTCAGCTCCCTACACATACAGCACTACATATACATATTGTCAGCTCCCTACACATATGGCACTCCATATACATAATGTCAGCTCCTTACACATACAGCACTACATATACATATTGTCAGCCCCCTAGACACAGCACTACATATACATATTGTCAGCTCCCCATACACAGCACTACATATACATATTGTCAGCCCCCTACAAATAGCACTATATAGACTACTTTCAGCTCCATACACATACAAGACTACATATACATATTGTGAGCTCCTTACACGCAGTACTACATATACATATTGTCAGCTCCCAACACACAGCACTATGCATACATATTTTGAACTCCCTACACATACCGCACTACATCTACATATTGTCAACTCCTTACTCATATAGCACTACATACAGTATACATATTGTCAGCTCCCTACACACAGCACTATATATGCATATTGCCAACTCCCTATAAACAGCAGTACATATAGATATTGTCAGCCCCTACACACAGCACTACATATACATATCCTCAGCTCCCTACACATACAGTACTACATATACATACTGTGAGCTCCTAACACACAGCACTACATAAACATATTGTCAGCTCCCTACAAACAGCACTACATATACATACTGTATTGTGAGTTCCTTACACACAGCAGTACGTATACATATTGGGAGCACCTTATACACAGCAAAACATATACATATAGTCAGCTGCATACACAAAGCACATATACATGTTGTCAGCTCCCTACAAACAGCACTACATATACATATTGTGAGCTCCTTACACACAGCAAAACATATACATATTGTCACCTGCATTCACAAAGCACGTATACATATTGTCAGCTCCTTACACACAGCACTAAATATACATATTGTCAGCTCTCTATGCACAGCACTACATGTACATACTGTGAGCTCCTTGCACACAGCACTATATATACATATTGTCAAATCCTTACACATACAGCACTATATACAGTGTGCATATTGTCCACTCCCTACACACAGCACTACACATACATATTGTCAGTGCCCTACAAACAGTACTACATATACATATTGTCAGCGCCTTGCACACAGCACTACAGATACATATTGTCAGCTACCTACACACAGCACTACATCTACATATTGTGAGCTCCTTACAGCACTATGTATACATATTTTGAACTCCCTACACATACAGCACTACATATACATATTTTCAACTCCTTACACATACAGCACTTCATACAGTATAAATACTTTCAGCTCCCTACACACAGCACTACATATAAATATTGTCAGCTCCCTACAAACAGCACTACATATACATATCATGAGCTCCTTACACACAACACTGCATATACATATTGTCAGCACCCTATACATACAGCACTACATATACATATTGTCAGCCCCCTACACACAGCACTACATATACATATTGTCAGCTTCCTAGAAATAGCACTACATATACATATTGTCAGGCCCCTGCACACAGCACTACATATATATTTTCATCTCCCTACAAATACAGCACTACATATACATATTGTCAGCACCCTAAGAACAGTACTGCATATACATATTTTCTGCTACCTACACACATCACTACATATACATATTGTGAGCTCCCTACACATACAGCACTACATATATATATATTGTAAGCTCCTTACACACAGCACTACATATACATATTGTCAGCTGCATACACAAAGCATGTATACATATTGTCAGCTCCTTGCACATAGCACTACTTATACATATTGTGAGCTCCTTACACACAGTATTATGTATAGATATTATGAACTCCCTACACATACAGCACTACATATACATATTGTCAACTCCTTACATATACAGCACTACACATACATATTGTCACCTCCCTACACACAGCACTACACATACATATTGTCAGATCCCTACACAGAGCACTACATGTGCATATTGTCAGCTACCTATACACATCACTACATATACATATTGTACATATGCATATTGTCAGCTACCTATACACAGCACTACATATACATATTGTCAGCTCCCTACACACAGCACTACATACATATTGTGAGCTCCCTACAACACAGCACTATGTATGCATATTATGAGTTCCTTACACACAGTATTATGTATACATATTTTGATCTCTGTACACATACATCACTACATATACATATTGTCAACTCCTTACACATACAGCACTACATATACATATTGTCAGCTCCTTACACACAGCACTACATATACATATTGTCAGCTCCCTACACATACAGCACTACATATACATATTGTGAGCTCCTTACACACAGCACTACAAATATGTATTGTCAGCTTCCTATATACAGCAGTGCATACATTTTGTGAGCTCCCTACAAACAGCACTATGTATACATATTGTCAGCTCCCTACACACAGCACTACGTATACATATTTTCATCTCCATACACATACAGCACTACCTATACATATTCTGATCTCCTTACACACAGCACTACATAGACATATTGTCAGTACCCTACACACAGCACTACATTTAAATAATGTCAGCTCCCTACACAGAGCACTACACATACATATTGTGAGGTCATTACACAAAGCAATACGTATACATATTGTGAACTCCCTACACACACATAACTACATATACATATTGTCATCTCCCTACACATACAGCACTACATATACATATTGTTAGCTCCCTGCAAACAGCACTACATATACATATCGTGGGTCTATATTAAATCATCGAACGCTTAGAAAAGCGAACAATGATTTATTGACCCCATGTAAGCGAAAGCTTACAAACTCGAACACTTAGAACAGTGATTTTTTTCCAAGGGAAAAAAATCGCCACACTTATAATAAAGTGGGGGGCTTCGCCCCCCACACCCCCCTACTTAACTACACCAACTCTGAGATCGCACTACAGTGACAAAAACAGCAAAGTAATGGACACGGTCAAGCAATTTCTTTCCCAGGGAAAGAATTCGCTTATATACCGCTTTGTCATTTTGCCTTTTCGTCTTTTCAAGTTTGACCAAGACGCATTTGAAAGAATGTGTCTTCGGTCATCTAATAGGAATCCCATATCATGAGGTCCTTACACACAGCACTACATATGCATATTGTCAGTTCCTTACACAGAGCACTGCATATACATATTGTCAGCTCCTTACACACAGCACTACATACAGATATTGTCAGCTCCCTACACATAGCATTACATATACATATTGTCAACTCCATGCATGTAGTACCCCATATAAGTATTGTCATTTCTTTACACATTGCATGTCATATAAATAATTTTAGTTTCCTGCACACAATGCTCCATATAAATGTGACCAGTTACCTACACACAGCACTCTATAAAAAATATTGTCAGCTCCCTACATACAGAACTCCATTAAAAGTAAATTCATATGCATTCAGAAACCATATAGCTGAAACACCTGCATTGTCCTTAAGGGTCATTTACATATATTGCGTAGGCCTCTACTACAGGACATTTAAGATATTACACAGTGAAGACACTAGCTTAGCTGGGTCTTGTATTTTTAAGTGAATGGTTTCCCTGTGTGACTGCTTAACATTTGATTTGGATGTTGTTTTGGCTATTTTGCAGACACTCATGTATATGGACATGAGGTTTGATTTTAAGCCCTGTGTTTCCAAAGAGTAGCTAAACAATCCATTTATACTGTACTGATGAGGTCATAAAAAGTGTGAAACATTCATGGCTACAGCTAGTTGATTTTATTAGCTGGAATGCATCCATCAAGGCTTAATTATGTAAAAAGTTACAGATGCTTAGAAGTTATATAGCCAAAGCGTTCATTTGCATGTATCCCATGGGACACTACTACAAGATGTTTAAGGTATTACTTAGTGAAGACTCAAACTTAGCTGGGTATTTCTTGAAGGTTTTGCTGAATGCTATGTCTGGTAACCTTTTTACTATTTTGTTTGGATGTTGATGGGAATATTTTGTAGGCACAACTACTTTTATGGACATCAGGCTTGATTTTAAGCCCTGTGTTTCTAAAGTATAGCTTTATCTTTTTATTCCACATGTTCACTACTTTTTCCCAACCAGGAACTGCTTGGATTCTCTATCATCTGTGGAATTTGATCTTTCCATGCTTTTTCATGTTGGCTCTTTACTGGAATGTCACCACTCAAAATGTCGAATGCCGAAAAGCCCCCCCCCAAAAAAAAAGACTGAAAACACAGAAAAAGAGCAAATCTCAAAGTTCTCTCTTCTGCATAAGACTTCTTTTCTTGCGGGCAAGTTCCACATACCCCCAAACCTATATAAACCAACTAAGAGATTGCCATACCACACAGAAAATGGAATATTGTGAAAAATAACATCTTTATTTGCTATATACAAGTCCAATCTTTCAGCCATTCATGCTCCAGATTTTGGGACTCGCTGTAGCAGGTCATGACATTTCAAATGGTTTCCTTTCATGTTAGCTTTTTGCTGTGGCATGCATTTTTCCCCTTCCCTGGAAGTTTTTACTACCCTATTGAGCTTTCATTATCTGAGGAATTTGATCTTTCCAAGGTTTTTCATATTAGTTTTATCGGCAGCATGAATTCTTCCTTCCTCCCCTCATTATTTGCATTCCCTTCTTACTCAGCTTACTGTTGAGTAGGATGTTGTTCCCACCATCTGACTGATTTCAGACATGGTAGTGTCACCCACCTCATTAGGCATACTCCTGACCTTCCTTCTTTCCCAGTCTGCTTTCCTTCCCTTAGCTATCCTTGTCTTGTTTCAATTCCATGCACAGTTTATATTCATCGTTCAGCCCATCTTCACTAGAATGAACTTCCAAATTCCTCAGCAAATGAAAAATCTAGGGAGCACAGTGGGAATTCTCTATATTATTAAATGCTTCACCCCCTCCCCAACCTCTTGCTGCAACATTCATATTCTTTGCCCTGGTGTTCTCTAGAGAGACAGTTACAGAAAAATACATACCCTTATCACCCTGCACTGGAAGTCCCTTTCCTTATTCTCCAATCCTCTTTCCATTGGGACAATCACTAACTTTTGAGGGCTGTGTTGCAGCTTGCATTTTGACCCCAAACTTGTAATTTAAGCTAAGACATTCAGCAATGTGATATTCCCTTCTTTTGCAAGGAAAATCCATTCATTCACAAATAGGTTGAATGGATCACCCACATCCATTGCCAGTCTTATGTATTGGTATATATAAACAGCCAGAATACAGAGGATGACAGACAACAAACTTGATGTCTGCCTAATAACACTTTTACCTTCCTGAATATGAACCTAGTGACCATTACCTCATTTATAGCCCCACATAAAGTGCCTTTAACCTATTCTTAAACCTCTGTCCTGAGTTCATCCTTTCCATCAGCTGGAAAAGATCCCTTCATTGCAATGTGTCAAACACATTTATTATCTCAAAATGTACCATTTATATCTCCTTAACGTTTTCTTCCTCTTTGTGTCCAATTTCATTAAAATCTGCAAAGACCTGCAGTAATCACTGGACATACTGCAGCCGATGAACTGCTCAGCCTTAACAACCTTCAGAGTCACCTTTTCTAATCTAGTTGCTAGAGCACATGCAGGGATTTTTGCATCAACCTTAGCAATGAGAAAAGCTCTTTGTCTACCATGTCTTCAGGCTCCTTCTCCCATTTTAGCCATATTTAGTAATGTTAGAAGGCCATGGACCATCAACATCTCACTGAAACTCTCCTTCAGCAGGCTAATCATTTTCATCACCAGTTCATATAAACTCATAGGGAAACCACTCTCCCTAGATTTCTTCTTTTATGCTCCCTCCTACCACATCGCCTGCTTCCCATTACATCAATAGAATTGTTCTCATCTTCCCTTCGCCATATCACAAAATAGTCAGCACATGCCCTTAGTTCCTTCTTATTCAGACCACATAAAGTCTTCCCTCAAAATATATTACCATCAAGCACTCCTTCCACAAAGATTCACCTACGTCACTACTTAATTCTGCGCAGTTCCACTGTCAGTACCTATTGCATGCCCTGACAACCCCCTTTAAGACAATCCCCAAAGAGTGAAAGGAAGAAGCCATTTCTAGACTTCTCTGTCTATTTAGCCTTTATCTCCTGTAACAGTATTACTCCTTTTGCAACTCTCTTGATTATGTTGAGCATCCTTTTACATTTTAAGCACACTTTTATTCTTGATACATTGTTGAAGTGTCTAACTTTCCAGGTCACCATCTTCAGTTGCCCTCAGGTACCTAGATTTCTTTGCTCTCCTAACCACAGTCTTCTTGCAACAGCATCTTCACTGACTACCACAGGTATAATGTTCAAACTAGAGAGTGTTTTCATCCTACCCTTTGTGTAGCCCCTGCAGATTATCCACCAAAGACCTCATGCTGTCTTCCATGGCATTGCCTTTACCTCTTCTTATCCTTCCACTCTACCATCATTTAAAATAACTTTTACTTCTCATTAGAAGAGAACTTCTCACCCAAAATGCAAACAATACTGATAAATTAAATGCAGAGTCAGAACAAACTAGAACATTCCAATGTCCTTGTAAACCTTAGTGTCATTCCCACATTATACAGATAAAACCCAAAGACTTGTAGCAGAGAGGGCTAGGTGGCAAGATATGTGTTGACCTTTGACAGTAACCTAGCCTTCAACCAACATGTGCCCAAGGTATTAAGACAATCCTTCTATGTTGCTCAGCTTATAAGTTAGGGCATGGTATCTAGGTCCACAGAAGTCATCATACCACTGTACTCAACCCTCTTCAGGCCCAACATAGACTATATTGCTCCCTTTGGTATGTACCTGACCAGACACGTTCAGCAACTGAAATATTCACAAAGGTTCCTTACAAAGAAAACACAAGGAGCAAACAGAATGTGTTTGCCTAGCATACAAGGCATCCCTGGACCCTGTTTTGATGACTCTTTTTTCATATTTAGCAAAACAAACAACATCAGAACTACTTGATCAAAAGACCTACATTTGGAGATGTTTCTCCCAGAATTCCCATTCTCTGGAACAGGCTCTACATCCATGGGAAGCAGAGTTCCTTCCTAACCCTATTTAAATGCAATTTGGATCAATGGATGGGTAATCAGAAATTCATCCCTTGGTCTGGCGCCTATGTCTCTTGTCTCTGATGGACAAAAGCAGTCAGTAAATCACCCCTTATATAAATGAAATTTGTGTGTCACATTTGGGTTGCACAGCTAGGCTTATAAGGGCCCTAGTGGTTGTTAGCTTAATGTATACTTATGAACCTATGAACCTATAATTGTAGCATTACTCTTTAGTTACCCTGTAGCAACTTCCAGCTGTTTACTAAGGATGCTGCTGACACTGCAAATAGTTCACAAGGTTTTATTCCTTCTTGCCACTGCTGAATACTTTGGCCCTTCCTAATCACTCAAGCCTGAATTCTAAAGTGCCTAAACCTAGAGAATCAAAAAGGCTACCCCCATTCATGTTTTCACTGACTTCACCACCAACACCTTTCCCTAATTTGTCTTGTGATCAAAGCTGCTCACACTTCACCATCACATGCACCCTTCTGGTTATTCACCCATCTACTGGTTTAATACTCACATTATCCACCTCCTAACAAACAGACAGGACATGCGGACTCCGCACAGAAGGCATCCTAGCTGAAAATCGGATTGGAGAACCACATGCTGTGAGGTGCCAACTCTACCCAATGTGTCACTGTACCACCCAAGTCTGAAACCCAGATGCCTGTAATTCTTTAATGACTTCAGTCCTCAATAATTTGTCAGAAAACCACAAATTTCACAAAGGACCAGGCCAAAAGTATGAAGAAAAAATCTCGACATTCTGTGAAATTCTGGTCACTTGACATGCATGCCCGTTAAACAAATATTGCATTCTACACTGTGAGATTATGTGAAAGCAGGGCTTTGGCATGTCTCAATACTGTTGCTGAGACCATCTCCCCTTCTAGTCTAACATCCCCTTTCACTGTTAACCCAAACTTTTTTTGGCATCTCTATAAGTGTTGCATCATGCTTCTTCCTAATACAAACCCTTTTCCCCACATGGATCAGATCTGCCACTACTTATTAACACAGACCTGCCTCATTTGCAGATATGATGCAGAACTGCCATGAGGCTTGATCAAGTCTTCCTCTTCTTTAATTTCCTGATGGTGCTACAATTTTAGTCGCTCCTTCACGCTGAGGAGCAATATCCTTATTTGACCAATAGTCCACCCATCATTGTACTCTACAGAGAATTTCTCTTTTATACATGATTACTAGATCTGCTCTAAGGATCGCCACCCATATGACGTCATGTAAAAAATGGTGCGTCAGGAGACCTGGGTTTAGTTAGAGGATGAGGTCTGAGGAGTCAGTTGGACAGGGGGAAGACTGGTATTTTATTACTTTAACTATCCTGGAGGTAGGAAAATGGATTTCTGGCTAAGGCAACAGACCATGGCTCTAGTCAGTGCAGAAAAACTATTTTTCAAATTGCATACTAAAAGATCATGCTTTTAGAACAGCTTAAATTATCTTGGGGATTACATTTAGTCCTTACCTACAATAATTTAATGTAAATCCCCCTCATTAAATTATTGTGAAAATGTCAGTAAGTAACCAGACTGACAACATACTACTGTATCCGTTATTATTTATTGTACTCAAAAGACTTGCCAAACAGTTAACACTGTTAGAGCTATTTCAATTCTATTACAATATGATTCAATGAAAGTCTCTCAAAATCCATGCACCCTGGATTACAACTTCTCTGAAGAAGAGAAAACAATGTCCAGTTTATATATTCTTTACAAAGCAACAGATGTTGTTTTTCAATGTCCTTGTGGTTTGCATGACTGATTTCTGTTCCATGTCCTTCTGTGGTTATTTTCTTCCTTGCTGTATCTGAAGACTTCACAAAAAGTCCCTGTTGCAACTTCCTTCTTTGTATGTCCAACATATTATTAACATAATGCCATTTACAGTTTATGTCTCGCCCACAAAAACAAACTAAACTGGACAAACATATTTACAGTAAAGCTAACTAAGCATGTTTTATTTTCACAGGTGTCAGACACATAGCTGTTATTACTTATCTGTTCTTAACTGCTTTCATGCTTGCTTAAGCAAGTTGTCTTATGTGGTTCAGCCTTGCAGTTTCTTGCAGTTCTTGCTTTTATAGAGTAATATTTATTTCAAAATCTTGTAACACGTTTAACCCTTGCTTTACCAGTCAAAACCTTGTATTAATAAGAAACATACAGCCTTTGCATTGAAGCATACATTTAATTGCTTCGAGGAAAGTATATTTAATTTTATATAATCTCTATCAATTCCCCCTTTTTATTTTAATTAAGCTAAGAAAAGAAAAATGCAATTTACAGAAGAATATGATCCTTTGTACTTTGAACCCTTTCATTTACTGTATTTAATACCATTTCTTCATTGCTGATGACAGTCACTTGATTAATGGTTTTATTAAGACAAATTTTAACACACATACAAACTGTTGCAGATAAAATGATAATGACAATTAAGGCAATCAGTGCTATGATTATAGTACCCCACCAGCCTGAAAACAGTCCACTTAACCAATCAGACCACTATGTACTCCATGTTTTCCTAGATTTTAAGGAAACTTCAGCAATCCTCTCTAATGTTGATGTACAAATTCCAATTTATCTGTAATATATGTACAGCATTCAGTTTTGATTAAAGCACATACCCCCCTTGGCTAACAAGCAGGTAATCCAAAGCCATTCTGTTTTGGAGGACCATTGTCCTTATTGCTATCATCTCTTCTGTTATGTCTGAGATAGCCCCATAAGTTGCATTTGCTAAAACTTCCATTAGCTTTGCAACTTTCTGAAATGTCCATATTGCCTTAGCGGCACCTTACCAGGGAAAGATTCCAGCTCCCAAAATAACACCATCTCCTACGTCCAACTGTTTTAGGTCTTCCCCTAATTTAGAGAAACTATCAGGAGCCTCCTTTTTTTCTCCAGTGATTTCTTACCATGTCCTCTGGCAATGTGTGAGTAATTCTCATCATTGGAACTGCATACCCTATGTAACAGGATCTCTGTCAACCTATCGGTAACCATTTGTAAACGTTCTTCCCACATGTGAAAAATAACCCTTCTGCCAGAATGGTAACATTTTCTTGGTCCATTAAATTAGCTGTGGCTTCACTTTTAAAAAAAGTCTGTCATCCCTTCCTTAAAAGAAATGTTATGTGTTGACTCCCTTAATGTTTTTATTTTATCAACTTCTCCATGATATTCAAGCTTACCACATGACCAACGTTGGTGTAAAGTAATGGAATAGTTACAATTACTAATACCAACTCTGACTGTCCCTTTCTTTTGGAAACATAGTATCCCTTTTTCCACTTCCATCAACTGTAAATGTTCTTTTATGGCTGATTGCTTTACAGTTCTGTTTTTATAAGATCCTTTAAACATAAAACCTGTATCTGTAACATTTATGGGAACTGCATGCAATGGCATTTTCCCTCTGTAAGGAATGTGGCTACAAACCCAACAATTTGATTGATTGTATACCTTTGCAAACAATGTTTGCATGGCCAGAAATGTATTGAAATCAGGTACCCAGTCATGGTGTCCCTGTTCTCGTGATTTGTTATATGGAGTATCTCTCCCCATTTTTTCTTTACAACCTTTATCTACATTTTGTGTTATATATACATTCCTATTTTGAATTCATTTTACCTGATCATTTTCTTTATTTACATTGCACTCTTTGAGCACTTTAATCTCTTCACAAATATGTATAACATACAAAATAAAGAATATTAATATCACAGTCCATAAGAGCATTATTATAATGCATGCCCAAAGCTTGCATTTCCATATGCAAGGTCTAGTTTCCTCCATTTCCTCTGGCTGCTGTTCAACTGGATTTGTCGGCATCTAGAAATAAATTTAAATAAACTGTTACTTTCCTAGCACTATTAACAGACTATAATAGACTGTTACTTTCCTATCTCTGTTTTGGCTTTCATTAGCTTACACTGATCTCTATGAACCAACATGGTATGTTGCTTTTCTTGGATGCCCCCTGCTTTCGAGGGTTAACTTTTTACTTATTTTTCCTTTGTACCCTGTATACCAAGAGTCCTATTTGTTCTGTCACTTTGTATGGACCTTGCCAGTTACTGGCCCATGGTCACCCTTTCTGGAAGCTCTTGATAAGCACTGTATCACAGCACTGTAATTGCATTTCCATGGGAAGCGCTGGCATACTGTGCCACAGACGGTATGCCTGTTCTCTGGCTATAGTGTCACATACCCCCTGTATGTCTTTCAGCCATTTTTGGTGCTCTACTGCTGTCAGTAACAGTCGATTCTCCACCATTTCTGGGTCACAAGGAAATGTGAGGGGCATTTTCCTTTCTGTCATCAGTTCAAAAGGTGAAATTCCTGTCTTACTGTTAGGGGTAGCCCTAATGCCTAATAGAATACTCGGCAAATATCTCACCCAATCCTTGCCTTTTTCCAAACATGCCTGCTTTAACCTCTCCTTTATTGTCCTGTTCATCCTCTCAACAATTCTGTTGGATTGTGGATGATATGGAACATGAAATGTGTGTTGGATCCCCAATAATTTGCACAAATGCCACATTATTTGACTTGTAAACTGGGGTCCCTTATCTGAGTCTATGACCCCGAGGCCATCCCCAGTGAACAAAAATGTTTTTCCATAATGCCTCTGCTATAGTCTTAGCTGTCATACTCTTGGTGGGAATCACCTCTACCTACTTTGAAAACACGTCAACCACCACTAACAAATATCTGTATCTACCTTTCCCAGTTGAGAGGGGTCCTGCATAATCTATCTGTATAGTGTAACATGGTCCATCTGCCACTGGCACTCTATGCATTGAAGTTTCTTTACACATGCATTAGTTTGCAGACATACCAAGCATTATTCTAAAACTGTCTTGCACAGCTTCTTTAGACATAGATTTCACATCTTCTGTTTTACTATGGTCCATAATTTTTCTGTACCTGTGTGGCCCAAAATCTTTCCTGGGAGATATGTTAACTTTTTTCCGTCCGGCATCGGATAGACAAAAATTTTCTGATTGGCCTTCCCTTTCCATATACACCTGTCTAGTTCTTCTGGAATTCCTTTGTCTGATTGAAGGGTTGCCAAATCCTGTATTTCTACAGGTGTAGCTGTTTCAACTGACATTGCCTTGTCTGTGTGTTTAAAACACTCATGTGGATCTACCCACTCACCCATTTCAGCTGCTTGCTTAGCTTTGGCATCCGCCAAAGCATTTCCTCTAGCTTGTTCTGTGTTACATTTTTGATGTGCTTTGATTTTGACAATACTAAACTTGCCCTGTAAATCATTCTGTGCAATTAATGCCCATAATTCCTGTAATACTGGAGCATGTTTGAGGGGTTTGCCAACACTATCGATGAATCCCCCTCTGGCCCCAACTGCCATGTGTAAACATAAGGAATTTACCACATAGGCACTGCCACTGTAAATATTGACAGGTTCAAAATGTTGTAAGACACGTTTTACTGCTTCTAGCTCTGCCCTTTGGGCTGACATGTAACCTGGCAATTTCTTCAGGATAGGCTTTTGGCCATCCCCTGGGATTACTGCAAATCCAGTCAAATATTTCCCAGCTTTCCAGAATCTTGCCCCATCAACATAAACTGTGGGTATACTACTTTGGAAGTGTGCATTCAATGGCGAAACTTCTGGGCGTTCTAAACTTTGAACACAATTATGGGATTTTCTGTCATAAGTGACAAGATCTGAAAGATAATACGTGTCTGTATTTGTACATTCTTGGTACTGAATAGAGTCTTCCATTTTGCAAAAATAGTCTGACTCACACCTTGTGTGATTTTATTTATTTCTGTAGAATTTAGAAGAATCTTAATAGACTGATGTGGTGTCTGCACAATATTTTTTGAAAAAAACATCAAGTACTTAGTTTGTTTGATTCCCCAATAAATGGCCAACAATTGTTGGATACATGAGTGATACCCTTTCTCAACTGGGGTTAACTTCCGGCTGCAGAAAGTCACTGGTCGGAGTGTCCTTTGTACCTTCCCCTCATTATTTTGAGACCATTATTGCAGAAGAACTACAGAAATAGTCTCATTCCCTGCAGCTTCCTGTAAGATGAAGCTTTGCTTGTCATTAGGTGCTACTAATTCAGTGGCTTGTGTCAATTTCTGCTTTAGGAGTTCAAAAGCCTCTTCCTCCCTCAGGTCCCATTTCAGACGGGGTTCCTCCTTCTGATCAACTAACATTTTATATAGGGGGCACAGCAGCTGCTGCGTAATCTTATAGTTCATCATTTTTAGAAATTTATGTAATTCTGAAATGGTCAATGGTTGAGGCAATTTCAGAATTCCTTTTGCTCTCTCTTCACAAGGGGATCTGCCAGTGGGACAAACTATTGTTCCCAAAAACTGCATCTCTTGTGAGAAGACCTGAACCTTTTCACTGTTAACTTTGAATCCTACATCCTGTAAAGTATGTAAAACTTTTTAAAGAAGTTTTTCATCCTGTTCTACTGTCTCTGATTGAATAAGAATGTCATCAATGTAATGAATGACACTGTCATCTGTCTCTAAGGGTTTTAAAATTTCTCCTACAACCTGGTAAATAATCACAGGGCTATTTTGAAATCCCTGTGGCAAACGTGACATGACATACTGTTGATTGTCAAAAGTAAAAGCAAACCGTTGCCAATCTTTCTTTTGTAAATAGATTTCAAAAATCCATTAGCTAAATCAATAACTGTGAACCACTTGCTTTGAGGTTTTATTCTTGCTGCCAGTTCTGGCACCCTTGGAGCCAAATGTGCACAAGGGGTGGTAACTTGATTGAATTGACGTAAATCTATAACTAATCTGTAACTGCCATCCTTCTTTTTCACTGGCCAAATTAGTGAATTTGTGGGACTATGACCCTTTTGTATGAAACCTGTATGTTCCCATTCTTTTATACACCTCTTCATATCCTGTCCTGCCTCTTTGGGAATGGGATATTGCTTCTGAAATGGAGGAATGTAGTAACTAGGACTACCTACACTGACTGGCACTTTTAACATGCCACAATCTGTCTTAGACGTAGCCCACAAGGGCTGAAAGTGCTGTTTAATTTGTTCCCACTTGTCCTGCATCTCTGTCTGTCTTTCATCAATGTCTTTTTTATACTTGTCTACCTCTATTACAAAACAAAAAAATTGTTCAGCAATATAAAATTTGTCACCTGCACTGGTGGACCACAAAACCCTGTTAGTAAAATCAGTTACTATTCCCAGTTTATCTAAGATGTCTACTCCAAGGATTGTTGTCCCACAACTGAAATTCATAAGAAATGTGCTCTCCACTGGAGGTCCATCTTCTGTGAAACATATTCTAACTGGTTTGCTACCTCTAGCCATGCAAGTACTGCCATCAAACCCTTGAATATAGTATTTTTTCAGTGGATTAACAGGTAACTGTTTGTTAGTGACAGAGACATCCACCCCGGTATCAATTAAAACATCTTTCCATAATATCCCCTCCACCCATGTGTCCGCTTATGGATGTCCATCTTTTCTGTGTTTAAAGGTAGTCAGAAAAGTTACATGGTTGGGGGGGGCACACCCCTAATCTGAATCAAATTCACTTTGATCTGTTTTTCTGGCTACGTCTCTAATGACACAGACGACATGTTCTGTTTCTCGCTGACTGCTGGTGTCATCACTGCCTAAAGTGTACTTTGTACTTTCTATGTCTCGTTTTATTTCCTGACCTGTACCATATGAGGGATTATATGGTGGATTTTCTGTGAATTCTACAGAACATACCTTATTTTACCCTGAATCCTTTTGACTTTGGTCATGTGATTGCTTATCATCATGTGTGTTCCTCTTTTCATGACTTCGTTCCCTACATTTAGGTTTAGAAGAATTAGCATTGTCTGCATATATGCCCTTTTGTATTTCACTTTCTTTCAATCGTATAATATTTACAATCGTGTTTAATATGACCTATTTTCTTACAAGTAAAACATACCACTTGTTTTCCTGAACTATGCTGTGTATCTGCCTTGCCATTTCTGGAGCAGAAGCCACTCGAGGCTCCCCTGTTCTTTCATCAGACCATCTAGTGCATTCCCTTCCCTTCCCAATGCAATCAACACATTGTTCCCCCTCTATATAAAAGATGTTGTGTGTAAATAACTTTGCAACATCCCCCATTGTCTTACCTCTGATGAGTTTCTGAACCACTTCTTCTATGGTCTTAGACCCTAATTCACGAATGTATTTAATGTCACCTGGTACTCCCTTTAATTGTTTTAGAAAGGTATGTGTAAGCATTTGTTGTACCTCTTGTTCTTTTATTTGGTCATCTGTTTTATCAAAGACCACCTAATAAGCAAGTTTAAAATGACCTGCTTATTCCATCAGTTTATTTGAAATGGTAGTTTTAAAATAATCAAGTAAGTCAGGAATCAAAGGTTGACCCTGTGTATATGCTTTAAGAATAGCTGTCATACGAGCTGCCCTACTGTCCAGAGAATATTCCTCTGCTTCTTTGTATGACTTTAAACATCTGGGAATAAATGCAAAAAGCATCTACACAGAGCATCACTCCAAGTAGACCCCAAAGTGTATGTCAACCATTCTTCAAATGCCAACATATTGAAAACAATTCCTTTTTTGTCTTGCCACTGAGGCAGAGTTTGCAATAAATTAAACTGTTGGTAAATATCAGCAGGAGAAATAACTGCCATTCCTACTGTACCCTGTCCAATATGATGTTTTCTGTGCCTGTAGTAAATCTTTTTGAGTTTTTTTCTAACTGTTCAGTTAGATTAACCTCAATATTCTGTGCCCTTAATAAATCTTGTTGGGCTCTGTCCAATTCCTGTTTTAAACTATTACTTTCATGCTGTAAAGCCTGAATGTTAATATGAGTTCCTGACTCTGGAGGGCACATTTGCCCATCTGTACTGTCTTTTGACAGTTCATGAAAAGTTTGCAGAACACTTTTTAGAAGTTTAACAGTATACCGTACAATGTCAAGATGTGCTTCCTGTGCCTCTACAAGACTAGTTCTAGAAATCTGTTGAATTTGCTTTAAATCTGCATCTAGTTGATTGGTATCAGTAACAGTTTACTGTACTATAAATCCCCAGTCATGCACCAATATCTGGACTAATCCATCCTTTTTGTGTAGAAGCATCACTAGAAAATCAGTTGAAAACTTGCTAGGCAATTTATTTATTTATTTTTTATTTATTTGACATTTGTTGACCGGGATAGTCCGACTGGGACAGAACCCTTTTTCAGCAGAGGCCCGGGGAGAACAGTTCTAATGTACAGTAGAAGAATACAAAAATAGTAGACTAAAAATTCTGTTATTTACACAATACACAGCAGAAGAATGCAAAATTAGTGGAACACAATTTTCGCTAAATACATGAATAGAGTAATGATTGTTAATTGCATTTAAATAAGGAAGGCAAGTGAGAGTTTACCACAGATACAGTTAGATAGCAGCTTAATGTTGTAAGCAGATGGAGGGTAGTTGAGGGTGATGTAAGTAGGATAAGTAGGGGGGTAGGAACAGTGGGATTTGGGGTGGAGTTTGCAGCAATTAGTGTAGAGGGGTGATTATGAGTTGATAGGTTTATGGATTAGCAATTGTGAGGGTCCTAGTATTAAATAGGTAGCCTGCGAAGAGTTGGGCAAGGTTATGTACTTACTGACAAGAGGTAGGTAGGAGAGAGCAGGCCTTGAGGTATAAAGGTAGAGGGTGGCTGGAAGGACGTATGTGGGGAAGAGGAGGATTGATAGTAGGGAGGGAGGATGAGATAGATAGTAGGATGATGAAAGGAGGGTGAAAGAGGTGTAAAGAGACCAAGATGTGTATTAGGTTCAAGGGGGGAGGGTGCAGGGACAAGTTGTGAGGTGGGTAAGGTAGTGTTTAAGAGAGAACTTGAATGTGTGGGTCAGGGGGTAGGCTTCGTAGAGTCAAGGGAAGCTTGTTCCAGAGGATGGCTGAAGAGTAGCTGTACAAGTTCTGTCCTGCACATTTGTTAGGTTTGTAAATTTGTAGCAGATATTGATATGAGCTCCTAAGTGATCGAGTGGGAGTGTAGATGGAGACTAGTGAAGAGAGACGTGGACAGGTGGGGTTTTTTTTGAGAATGGAGTGGATAATGAGTAGTTGGGTAAGTCTGAGGTGGTTTGGAAACTCAAGCCAGTGTAGTGACTTGAGGGCCAGACAGTGGTGAGATTTGGGTGGTAAGTTTGCAGCAAATCTAGCCACTTTGTTGTAGGTAGATTCAAGTTTGGAGAGAAGTGTAGATGGGAGGTTGGTATAGATTTGTGTGCTATAGAAGATGTTGGGGAGGAGGTAGGCATTTGCTAGAGTTATTCTAGTTTTAGGAGTGAGAAATTTTTTATTTCTATAAAGAAGACCAAGCTTTTGATGGGTTTTCTTAATACTGTGGTGAATGTGAAGGTAAAATTTCAACTGGTTGTCTATGATTACTCCGAGGAGCTTGGTATGGGTTTCTGGAGCTATTATGGTGTTGTTGAGTGAAGAGATGGTGAAGGAGGATTTAAGTGCGGAGTGGGATTTTGGGAGAAAGAGTAGCAGTTTTGTTTTTCTGGGGTTAAGTATGAGATGTTTTTGAGTTAGCCAGGTTTCAGTGTGGTTAAATGATGTTTGTGTGAGGGTTAGTAGTTCAGTTGGGTTATCAGCTGTAGATGTAATGGTAGAGTCATCTGCATACTGTATGAGGGATGATTGGGGACAGGAGTTGTGGAGTTCATTGGTAAAGATGTTAAAAAGGTGGGGTCCAAGGATGGAGCCCTATGGGACACCTGTTTTAATAGGGATAAAGGGAGAGAGAGCAGAGAGCCATTTGTCAGATTAGTGCTGGTTTGAGAGGTAGCTGCTAAACCAAGAAATAGTTGTTGGGGAAAGGTTAACTTGAAAGAGTTTTGAGAGAAGGATTGGATGAGAGACAGTGTCAAAGGCTTTGGGCAGATCTAAGAATAGACAAGAAATGAGTTCGTTGTTGTCTCTGGCTAGGGAGATGGTATTGGCGAAGGAGATGAGAGCAGTGGCAGTGCTGTGGTGTGGACGAAAGCCAGGTTGGGTAGGGGTGATCAGGTTGTGTTGTAGGAGGTGGGCCATGATTTGTTTGTGTACACAGTGTTCTAGGACTTTGGAGAGGGGTGAAAGTATAGCAATTGGTCGGAAGTTTGAGAGTTCTAAGGAATTGCCACCTTTGTGTATAGGAATTGTATAGAATTTTTTCCAAAGAGTTGGAACAGTTGATTCTGTGATAGAGCGGTTAATTAGGAAGGAAACTGGGTATACTATGGATGGTGCAGCGTGTTTTAAGAAGAGGGATGGTAGGTTGTCTGCTGATGGGGAGCAGAGTTTGAGCTAGAGAAGGAGTTTTTTAATGTAGCTAGTAGGGACTGTTTTTAGGGAGAGGGGGGTTATCTTGATGTGTTGTTGTAATGTGCAGGGTGTGGGGTGGGGAGAATTCTGCATTAGATGATGAAATAGGAGTTAAAGGAAGAGGCAGTTTTGAGGGGTGAGTTATTGGGGCAGGGGTTGGGTGTTGATGGATTACCTGGGTGGAGAATTTGGTTGGTAGTGCTCCAGAATTTTTTAGGGTTACTGGATTGTGAGGACTGAGGCTGGTGATTTTTTTGCAATTTTTTGCAACTACAATCCACACTTCCATTAACTTCATCGTAGGCTGTTGAAATCATCATCATCACTGTCCCCCCTTCTCCATTGTTTTACATGGGATTGGGGTGTCATGGCAATTGTTGCCATTCTCTCTCATTTCAGTGCCAATTTCTCCTTCTTTGACAGTTACACCTGACTGCTGCAGGTCTTCTATCCACAATCCATCATTCTCTTTACTGGATGAATCTTCTTCACCAGATTGTCTTCTGCTTTTCTGCACATATGCCTAAACCGCCATAATTTGTTCTCTTTGTCTTTCTCTGCAGTTGGAGCTATTTTGGCTTCTGGCCTGTGACCTGATTTCTTCATCTGTCCCACAGTGTGCATCCTTATAACCATCCCAGGCACTTCATCTCCATTACCTCTAGCTTCCTCAACTGCTCTGCCTTTACTGCTCAGGTTTCTCTGCCATACAGCAGTACTGGTCACATCACTGTTTTGTAAATCCTGATTTTCAGTTTTTTTGGCATTCTTCTGTCATATACTACCCCATGACATTCTCTGCAAGTGCCACCCCCTGATTCTAGCTTTGACCTGCTCACTCAGCTTTCCTTTCTTCTTAACCACCCCTCCCAGATACTTGAAGCTGTTAACCTGTTACACTATTTTCCCTTCTATCTCAATTTTCAGCTTCTTCTGATTCCCCCATTTGCAGCTGTCTCATCTGTACTCAGTTTTATCCTGTGTGCTTCAGTTTTGAATTCCATTCCCCTATCTTTTGCTGAAGTTCTTGGTCAGACTCTGCCTGCAATGCTGCATCATCTGCATGCAGCAACTTTGTTGATCTGTCCCTCTGACCGGTTTGCTAATGTAGTCTATCACCAATATGAACAGCCATGGCTCAGAGCTGAACCCTGATGCACACCCACTCCCGAGAGTCCGAACACTGTTTGTACTTGAGTCATTGGGTTCTTGTACATAGCCTGTACTAATTCTACCACTGTTTCTAGGACTTTGAACCACTGCAAGACTGCCCAAATTAGCTTTCTTGGGACCTTGTCATATGCTTTCTCCAGGTCTAGGAATGCACATTTGGACTCCTTCCTCATCTCTAGCTTCTCTTCAGCTATCTGTCTCACTGCAAACATTGGGTCAGTTGTGCTCCTTCCTGATCAGAATACAGAGTGCTCACCTTCCATCTTACTTTCCACTACTCTGTGTATTTGTTTATTAATCACCTCATGTGACCGTGCTGCTTCCTGTGACTTCATTTTCCTTAGTGATGTTCTTATATCTTCTAGGGTTGGCTCCTCTTTATCTTTCATCATAGGCTGTATCTGGGGAAGTACTGTTTCTTTGCAGTTTTCTTCATTCAACAGCTGCTGGAAGGAGAGGCATAGCTGGATCACTCAACCAATGACCTGTGCTACTCCCTGGACAAGCATCCCACCTCCTTGCTGAAACTGAAGAGTAAAAAAAAAAGGCAGCTTTGATAGACTACTCATGACAGTCTTAAGCATGCACCGCCCCACCCAGGAAAAATGGCCCCTTCCTTCCGCAGCTCTTTATTGTAAGAGAAAAAAAAAACAACTCCACTCCAATACACTGTCTCTCCAAGCTGGCCAGAAACACATCCCTCCCTGCACCTGCTCTTCAGCAGAAGAGCCAAAAAATAAAAGAATTGTTACATTTTAAATTGTAACAAGCTGATTGCTACAGTTGTAGAAACAGGCTTGCTACAGCTACTCCAGAAGTTGGCAAGTTGCTTTCTGTACTGGCATTCAGAAACGTAGATCCAGTTGTTATACCATCAAGTGGCTAACCCTGCCATGCTGTTGAAAGTGGGCCAATTTATTTCAGTCACATTTTCAGCCTCACCATTATAACAAAACTTGTCCCACCAGTCTTTCAAGCATTCTGTATAATACCCACCCTAAAGCTTTTTCCCTGTCTTGGCTAACGATTATAGCCTCATAACAAATGCTTGTCCACTGGTGAAAGTCTTTTGGAAACTTGTATATGATCAAATCTTGGAACCAAATATGATATGCTTACTGACAGACCCAAACAAAGCGCCATCACTGCCCTATGCAAACTAACTGATTAAATCTGTCATAACACAGAAAAAGGTGAATTGATGAGAGCATTTTTTTAGACTTTAAATATACACTTGAAAATGTTGATTACAGTTTGCTTATGAACAAGGTTCATAGGTTCATAGGTAGGTACTAGGCTATTGGCCCTAGGGCCTATACAAGCCTAGCCAAAAAGGTACCCTGGCTTTCGCCACCCAAGAAAATTATTTTCCTGTACCCCTGTCAAGTGGAACCAAAGAAGTGATCCCTGGGGTGAATTTCATATTACCCATCCAATCATCAAGATTTTTCTTGAAGAGTGCTAATGAGGCGCTCTGTGTGACATAGATAGGTAGTCTGTTCCAGCGTATGGGAAGTCTCTGTGACAGGAATCTATCCCTCCAGCATGTTCTGTTTATTGTGGTGACAAGGTTTAGGTCCCTAGGGCATGTAGCTAGGAGGGATTGGGATTCCTTTAAGTGGAGCATGTCCAGAAGCTCTGGGTTTGACATAGCTTTGTAAGTAAGGCAGAGATCGCCTCTGAGTAGGCGATATGTGACGGAGTAAAGCTGGAGTTTTTTGAGATAGTCTACGTAAGGCATCTGTTTGAGGCCAGTAATCCTCTTTGTGGGGTATTTTTGCAGCCTTTCCAGTTGTTGTAGATGTCTTGTGAGGTACATACCAAAAGGGGCGTTGTACTCTATAATGGGTCTAATGAGTGATGAGTAGAGGGGAACAATGACCTCTTTTTTTCTGGATGAGAAACCTGAGAAACAAGCTGAAAGATGTTGATTTTGCTTGTGAAGTACAGCAATGGTTTGATAGCTAAGTGTTTCACAGAACTTTTACAGTTCACACAAATAATTACAGCTCAGACCTTGGCACTACCACAAAAGGTGTACCACAGGGATCTGTACTTGGGCCACTGTTTGTTCTCATTTTTTATTAATAAAGTATCTTCATGTCTACCCAACAAATAACACTCTGATGGCTTAGTACTACTGAAAGTTCACAAAAATCATAGTCAACTTTGCTTAGATCTACAAAATGATTTCACAGTTTTTTTCCTAATTTCTCAAATGTTCAGGATTTCTACTACCATGAGAGGAAGGAACCTTATTTCTAACGGGTATGAATAAAGTTCAATAAAATGAATATTGTTTCAGTCTTTGTATTTGCTAAGAGTTCCTTTCTCAGTACCTGCAGTGTATAAAGCACTGTCTCCTTCTGCAGTACAAATGGAGTTACATGTATTAGTAACATATTTAAGTATGTTACATGTATTAGTAACATATTTAAATATGCTTGAATTTTGTTTATTTGCCCTGTTGGTCCTACTACTATTAGAAATGTCTTTGTATCTTTCTTCTGGTTGTTCAAATTTCAGCTTGCATGTCCTAGTATTTAAAGACTTTATATAAACTCTTCAGATTAACCATACACTCATGCACCATATCTAATTGTTCTCTCCTCACTAACCTATTTTTTTCTACATCACTTACATCAAACCCCATTTATTTGCTAAGTTTCTCTAAACCTTGTCTTCTCGTGATGGATAGCCCATCGGTCCGATTGCCATGCATAGATTTCTCTGAATACAATACACTTTGTACATGGTAAACTCAGATATACAATATGCTGAATGGCTGTCAAACTAGTTTTATTTACTAAAATGTACTTCAAGCATTGTTACTGCTGTACTGTGCTTCTGTATACTACACGCACTTCTTGTTTATCATATACAGTGAAATTATAAATGTAAATGTACTTTACTGACACTTTTCTTCCTGGGTATCCTCTGAAAATGGGCCTTGTCTAGTCAGACTTTCCTGGTAAAAATAGATAAATAAAATTAAATAAATAAATGCATGTATCTTAGTACACAGAACGCTATAATTGCCTTGGTGCATTGACTAATGCTAATTCTGTCCTTTTTTCTTAGGTTCATAGGTTCATACTAGGCTATCTGCCCTAGGGCATTTATAAGCCTAGCCAGAGTGTGTTTGGCTTTCGCCACCCATTTTAAATTAATTTTGCTATGCCCTTTTTCGAGGTTAGTATACTGTGCCTCTGTCTAACAGTGACACAGAAGTGATACCCGGGGTAAACCTACAATCTCCCATCCACTCATCAAGATTCCTCTTGAAGAGAGTCAATGAGGGACTCTGCCTAACCTGGACTGGGATTTTATTCCAGAGTGAAGAGAGCCTCTGCGTTATGAATCTGTCCCTCCAGCATGTCCTATTTATTTCAGTGCTGAGGTTCAAGTCTCCCGAGCGCGTAGCTCGATGGGATTTGGATTTTCTGAGGTGCAGCATGTCCATTAATTCCGGGTTGGATGTGGCTTTATACGTCAGGCACAGATCGCCTCTGAGCAGGTGGTATGCCACTGAGTAGAGCTGGAGTTTCTTTAACCGGGCAGCATATGGCATCTGTTTGAGCCCTTTGATCCTCTTGGTGAGGTACTTTTGGGGTCTTTCCAGTTGCTGCAGGTGTCTGGTAAGGTACATCCCAAAAGGGGCATTGTACTCAATTATGGGCCTGATGAGGGATGAGTAAAGAGGCACAATGACCTCCACTGATCTAGATGTGAATCCCTCCATGATTAGGTTTTTCTAACCACTTTGGCCACGTGGTTGTCAAATGAGAGATTGCTATCAACTTGGGTCCCCAGGTCCCTAATTACTTCTTTTGTACTTAATGGATTACCACCTATGTGGTAATTTGTGGGCACTTTGTTTTTGCCAAAGGGGATGACTATACACTTTTTGGTGTTTAGCTTGAGGCCATGGCTCTGGCACCAGTTGTCTGTTTCTATGAGGCCCTTTTGGAGGATGCTTGTGTCGGCTGGAGAGTCGATTATGGCGCCCAGTTTGCAGTCATCTGCGAACTTGGTCAGCCACAGTCCTTCCGTGTTGGCCTGTACCTCCGAGAAATATATACCGAACAAGAAAGGTCCCAGGACTGAGCCTTGTGGGACGCCACTTGTAACTGGTTTGGAGTCAGACATGGCTCCAGCAATTCTAACCATGTGGGTTCTGTCCTTGAGCCAGTTTGCAATGCATCTAGTGACATAGGGGTTTATATTTAAGCTGGTGAGCTTATCTATAATGCCTGAGTGGGGTATTGTATCGAAGGCTTTTGCGAGGTCCAGGTAGGTTGTGTGGACCACCTTCCCCTCGTCAATGGTCTTGGTGACTGTTTCAAAGAAATCAACCAGGTTTAAGAGGCAGGATCTGCCCTTAACAAAGCCGAACTGGGTAGGATCCAGTGTCTGTAGGTCCCCAATATCTTTATTTATGAGGTCCATGATGATCCTTTCCATAGCTTTGCAGACCAAGCTAGTCAGGCTTATGGGGCGATAGTTTCCAGGATCCATTGAGGCACCACCTTTGTGGAGAGGGACCACTGTTGCTGTACGCCACTCTTTGGGTACATATCCTGTAGTAAGGCTGAAATTGAACAGTAGTTTTATATTTGGGTTTAGCTCTTCTTGAAGTTCATGTAGGACGCAGCCCGGGACACCATCTGGTCCCATTGATGCTGTGTTTTTTGCTTTGGAGAGGGCAGCTCTTATCTGAGCATCTGAGATACTCTGCTGGGATAGATATTTGCCCTTTGGTGGGGAGGGGGGGAGTTTGCGCTGAACCTGTCAGCTAGGATGTTTGCAATGTCTGTGGGTTCGGTGTATTTTTTGGCATTTTGGACTAATTCTGGGCATATCTGGGAATTCCCATCCAGGTTTCTAACATAACTAAAGAAAGCCTTGTGATTATCCTTAGTGTCCTGTGCAATTTTTCTCTCGAAGCTGGCCTTAGACGATTTTATGAGTGCCCATAGTTTTTTGCTAATACTGATCAGAGATGCCTTCCATTTTTGGGATTTTGCTCTATCATGTTGTAGCTTCCTCCTTCAATTGTATAGTTTGTTTATGGCTGGGGTCCACCAGACAGGATGTCTGCCTTTGGAGGATTGGGTCTTGGTTTTATTTGGGATTGCATGATCCATGCATTCCTGAAGGTGTTCATAGAATGTGTTTATAAAGGATTCTGCGGTCTGGGCCGTATTTTCCACAGGCCCGGGGGCTTTGAAGGATTCCACCTCGGTTTTGAGTAGTGTGAGATTTGCTTTAGAGAAGTTTTTCACTGTGGTTTTCAGGGCAGGGGGTGGAGTCGGGATGTGAATATCCAGTGAGATTAGTTTATGGTCTGATCTTACCACTGAGGGATACACTTCTAGTCTGGAGCATAGAGTCCCCATGTTGGTGATGATCAGGTCCAGTATGTTTTCCCCTCTTGTGGGAGTGGTAACAAGTTGTTCCATAGCATTTGAGTTTATAAATTCTAGGAACATTTGGGCTAGGGTGTTGGAGCTAGAGTAATGCTCCCAGTCTATGTTTGGGTAGTTGAAGTCGCCCAATATAATGGTGTTTGGAGAGACAATCATATTTTCCAGTGTTCTCAGGAAGGCCGAGTGGGGTTCCTGGGTTTGGGAGGGTGGTCTGTAGCAGGCTATAAACTGGAAGGCAGTTTTACTCACTGTTAGTTGCACATGGATAGTCTCTGATGCTTCGTGCTGTGCCACCAACCTGGAGGTGTGGGTATCTTTGATGAATATTGATACTCCCCCTCCTTTTGTGGTTCGGTCCAAGTTTTGGGGCCGAAAAGCATGGTATGAGGTATAAGCTGGTAGTGCTGGGGTGCTCTCGGGAGCCCTGAACCAGATTTCTGTTACTGCACAGATATCGATGTTCTCCATGCTAAGGAGAGTTTCGAGTGTGTGCATCTTGAGGTTTAGACTTCTGGCGTTGAGTAGCATTACACTTAGTTTCTTATCCCTTGTGATACCTATGGAGTTGGGTTTGTCTTTTGAGCCTTGCCTAAAAATGGCACTATGGGGGTAGCAAGAGCCTTTGCCAATATCCGAAAGCCCAGGGGTGACAGATGCAAGCCGTCCCTAGCGAAGCATCATGGCTTGTCGAGCATGTCATCCCAGGCTGACAGGCATTGGATCCCCTTTGAATGACACCAATACTTAAGCCAATTGTTGAAATTGATCATCTTGTCTTCATATTGTGGCATCATTCTTGGTGAGGGTAAGATGCTACTCAAGGTCAGGGTCATACCGGCCTGGGCTACATGCTCAGAGAGCTCCTCTATGTCTCTTTTCATGTAGTCCAGGGAGGTAACTACAGTATCTGTTTTTCTTGTTTCTGCTTTCCTGACTATTAGAATTGGTTGACCATAGGTGATCGGAACCTTTTCATTTGTAATTCCTTGTGGTTCATATTTTCAACACTTCTTAGTTACCTGTATTTTGTAGCTTATGTACAATCCTCAATGCAACTCTCTTCTCATAGCATTAAGTCTTTCAGTACACTGACCTTCAACAGTAAGTATATCACAACCAGCATTAAGATGTGCAACTGTGCCTAGTTCTGTACTACAGAGCCTACAAAGTGGGGGTGTAAAAATGGCACAAACATACTATCAAATCAACAGTTACAGTGCTTGGGGCATATAAAACTAATTAAGGATGCAAATAACACTCCCATACCTTGTGCCATCACTCAAAAGTATCTGGGCATTAATCTGGACCAGACAATGCCAATCACTAAACACACAAAAAGACAAATCAATAAAGCCCTTAAGCAGCTTAAAGTGTCATGCAGAATATCTCAGCTTTTATCCTTAGAAGGTAGATCTGTGGGATATCTGTAATACCAGTTAACTCATACTAAGAGCAGAGATGTAGTGCATAGTTCACTACCACCACAGTTCAAGAAGCAAGGCTTTCATACTTCGTACTGGAAACTACCGGGTTCAGCCACTATCAAGCACTATATATTTTGGACTATTCCTGTCCGCAGTAATGCAAATCAACTTACCCTCAATGCATGACAGTTAGCACATTAAATCAGGTGTGACTACTAATTTTCATCCATTTTCTCTGCAAATTATTGTAGTGAAAAGAATGGCTTCGAAGAGAAAGTTCAGAGTTCAAAGGTGATGCCCTGAGGAGACAGAAATCTTCCTCTTCCTCCTCCAACAACTATACAGACCAAGGCTCTTGAAGATGGCTATGAAGGGCTTCAATATAAGATAGAGATATAGGGCTGGACCAGTTTGGCACAATAGGTGACATGCCACTGGCATACCAATAAATGGTGAGCAATGCTACCACCGATACAATGATCTTAAAATGAAAAATCCTGATCTCCTGGGCTGATAGGAGGCTGAGGTGAGGGAGCATCCACCAACTGTGTACTGTGATTAATCCATAGCTTACCTACATATGCAAACTGTCCCTGTTTGCCATGAAAATTCTAACAGACCTCCATGTTCTTCTGCAGAGCCATGAGCAGATTGCAAAGAATGTGCAGCTGCACAGGAGGAGACTGGAATACCTCAAGAATGCTGGGATGAGTATAGTAGTGTAGCTCGAAATGTTAGCATTCTTGTCATGGACTGTAGATAAATTGTTACCATACAAGCAGGTTCCACATTGTACAGTACCAGTTGTTTAGAATCTGTCCTATAACATTAAGATGTTTAAGATGTGAGGGTAACAGTTGACTGCAAGCACAACAAGTATGTTTGGAAATATATTTTTCCGTAATGCTTCTGGCCTTTTGCTATTTTACCAGTTATTTGGAAAACCACAAGTGCCCATATAGGGAATATTTGACCTAAAGGGGATAGGTGTAAGACTTTAATGTATACAGTACTGGCACTTAGTTTGCACATTCAGTGCTACATTGGAACACTGTATGGTTGGTTATATATATAGGTCAGTAGTTATATGCATACATATACCTCAACATGTTTAGGTGCTGGTGCTGTAGTACTAGACTGTGAATGGGCTTAGTATCCCCCTTGGTACATGATTCTGATAACAACTGTGTTTGCATTTTAGCATCACTACAGGTCCGACAGTTAATTAAGCAGTTATGCCAGAGATGTAGTCTCTATGGCACTGGTGCAGTTTTTATACTTGTATTAAACTGCCTGGATTGATGACATTAATGCATGCTTGACTGGAGCCTTCAGTAAAATTGATCACGTAGGTTGGCAGCTTGATTTCTACATTGGATATATGGATGGATGTGGGTTCTAGTCCCTACCCTTGTTCGTTTCATCTCCTATCACACAATTGCTAGTGAGTATTTTATTGGTTCTTCAGAGTACAGTGGACTGACCATTGTGATATACATGTTTTAGTGAGCTGCCTGTTGTCTCTCATTCTGCAAGTGTATGACACACAAAAGCAGTGTGTATGTTTCACTGGTGGGTCTCCTTAGACTGTTGATGTGTTTCACTGCAGGTTGTCCTTAGATTATTGATGTAGCTCAGCATATCAATGCATTGTCTTTTAATCTGCATGTGCTTAAGGCTGTGGGTCAAGTCTCTTTTGGGTTGCATATTAATACATCATTGACAAAATATGTAGTATCCATAACAATGAAACACTTTTTTTGCATGTACTGTATTAAAGTGCTACGACTGCTGACATTGAAGCATGTTTAAATCCAGCCTTCAGTGGGATTGCGTATGTAGCTCAGAAGCTTCTTATTCATTGGATATGCTAATGGTTTGATTCTCAGTCCTTGCTCATTTCTCTACTAATTGCAAACAAAGTCAAATGGGTTTTTTAATTACCCTTTTGAGTGCAGTGTGTGTCTCAAGGTCTTCATTAGACTTCTTCTATAGCTCTGTATAAAAGTACATTATCTTCAACTATGCATGTTCTGAAAACTGTGGGTTCAATTCCCCATGTGTTGTATAATGGCATATTATTGCTGCAATATGTAGAGTGAGTGTTTTGTGACCACTGTGTTACCGTGCATGTAAAATAGTCAAACTCAAGAAATGATTTTCCACTATATTTTTCTTTTATCCCCGCCATCCTTTCTATTGTATTCATTTTATTTATTTTTTTTTTGTGTATGCATGTGTTTCTCTCTGTTTATTTTACATTTATACATGGCAGCAGCATCCGGACTAGTGCCCCTGCCACCATCCAGGCTGCTGCCACACCACCAGTTACTAGTATACCACTATCACCAAAAACACCACAACCATTGGTGTCCCCAGCTGCATCTGTCACCTCCACACTCCTGGCAGCATCTGCAGTGGACACTGCCACCAGCCCTGCTGAGGACTGTGCTGTTATAACACCTGCTAGAGGCAGTGGGAGTGGATGTGACACATATGACAACTGTTTGTAGATGGTAAAAATAGTGGGAGCCTTATTGTTAGATGGTTAGAGACCCAAACTGGTTGCTTAAAGACCCTAGTTTGGAGACTTGTTAACTTGTGTCTCTGCCCAACATTGGTTGTGAGGGAGTCCAAGGTGGGGAATCAGCTGCTACTGGCTTGTGACTGGTAGGGAGTGCAGTTCTGCAGCTCGTTTACCCCCGTCCCAGTATTACCTTCCCTTTAGTGTCTAAGCACACCTCTGTTTCTTGTTCAATCCTTCCCATCACCATTGTCTTTCCTTTGTGTCTGATACCTCCTTCTCCATTGGCTTCCTATCTCTGATTGTGTCAGCACTTCCTCTGTCAGTTTTGTCTGTCTTCTATACTTGTTGGTGTGTCCCTGCTATCTACCCTAACCTTCTTACTTTCCTCTGACTTCCCTTACTACTTTCCTCAAGTTCTTTTCCCATCATATATGTATATAAAAGGGCACCTGACCCCCACCCCAAATTTCCCTCTTTCCCACCACCATCCTGCTCATTTTTCAGTTGTTTAACTTATGTTCATCCCCCTGCTTGCTTCACCCTTTTCACCACTTTCCTGTATTCCCATTTCCAACCTTTATTTTAGTCAAAAATAGATCAGCACACATGCTTCATGGCCTTTTAAGGCTGTTGCATAACTTCTTGCTGCAGCTGTGCCCACAGTATCACATAGATCATCATCAAGGTACAAACATGAATAACAAGAACTGCTGGTGATGATATTTCGCTGTAGCTGCACCATATTTTTACCGGCTCTTCTTGCAAGTGAGAAATTTAATGAGCTGTTGTTCTTAGACGCTTTCCTCCACATATTCTTTCCTAAGGAGCATCAAGGTTTGTCACATACTCATGATAAACAGAGGAGAGCTGACCATGATGATGCCCACACCCAGTCTGAATCCCAGCGAATGATCACATTGTGAAACATTGCTGCATGCGTACAGTATCATGTATGAGAAATAATGCATATGGGGAAATGGACAGCAGCGACTCCCTGTAATTATTTTTAGTAGACCAAAGAGTATCACATAACAAATTGATGCAAACATGTACAGTCTAGCTTTACAAAAGGAAAATAAAATAAACCAGATAAAAAAGAAATAACTCTCATGCCGCATATTTTAAACATAGCATATGAAACCCAATATTGAAACAAAATATGGCTAATATCAAATACCTGAAAACATTGATATATGCTTTCAGTATTACATTGCAGATAAAGGGAAAGTATCATCTTAACTAAATATCAAATTAATCACTGTCCCTCTCTTCCCTCTCTTTCTGTGTGTATGTGTGTACATATATATATATATATATATATATATATATGTATATATATATATATATATATATATATATATATATATATATATATATGTGGTCTGGTGGTGGCCATTAGGCTCACCAAGCCACCAGTGGATGGCACTCTTCATAATAAGTGTGTGGGTGCATGAACCCTTGAAGGGCAGGCACTGTCAGCTTATGCATGCCAAAAGTGCAGCAAGGGCACAAAGAACCCTCAAGGCAGCATGAATGTCTGAATGATGACCCACCCCCCTTGACCACTCCCACCTTGATACCAGTGAGGTTTCTAGGTAAAAGGAACAAATGCTCTTGTCTGATTAGAAGGAGGAATGATGGTCAGTAGGCACAGGGGCAAATAATACATATTAACACATTCTGAAGTCTTATGTGCACCACTTGAGACTTTACCAGACTGAATTAACTAAATCTGGGATTCTCCACAGAGCCTGATGTCCATTTAGCCTGCTAGCTAAGTAGGTCTGAGGTTCTGGGAAACATAGAATATAACTAAGAGCAAAGCTTTTTAAAACAACCTGAGATTTTTTTAACCCGGCACCTTCTCTGATTTATCAATTAGCTGCTTTAGTGTGGATTTGTATACTGGATTCATAGTGTTCAGAAAAAAAGTTAAAATGTTTCTTTAATTTCAAGTTGTAGCTTTCTAATTTGCTTAGACCAAAGACTGAGTATGAAATCTTGAAGAGCAGTTATAAACATCTCATACAATGCGCTTAGGCTAAGGGGCATCTTTGCAAACACCAACAAGGTGTTGGTGCTGTTACCCAGTTTTTCTTGAGAAAAAATGGGGGATTGGTATATGTTTTGTATAGTTTTAGGCTTTTGAGAGGGGTAAAGAGTAAGGTACTCTGACACTCTATAAGTAACAATGCAGAGATAAATGAAAGGACACCCAAAATGAGTCCATGCAATAGTGAGTGGTATTTGAGACTAGTAATTTGTCTATGGCATTGAAGGAATGATTCTGACATATGGCTGACTGACAGGTTTACTCCATAGCAGAAGAGTTAACAACCCCTCATAAGTCTGCTGAATTTGCATCTTGAATTAACTTATGTATGAACCTAGAAACCTGGAAAGGACTAATAGTCTAGGTTTAGACAGCACTGTTATCCCTAGCATTAAAAATACAGTGAATGCCACCAGCCATGATTATATTTCCTTGTACAAAATCCCCTAAAAGAATATAAAGTACATCTGGTCCCAGCAGTTTCTCTGTGTAGATGTAGATAAACTAAGGCTAAAATTTTGAACTACTGCCTTCCCCATCCAAGATGCCTCTTATGCCTCTTAGGTCAGTAAGAAACTCAGCATAACTTTATTGTGGGATTAAATAATAATAATAATAATAATAATAATAATAATAATAATAATAATAACAGGTTTTAGACAAGCATTCATCTTTTTTCACTGTATGTTGAGACTGCTGTTAGATTTTGGCAATCAAATTTTCCTAGCTTTTGATATCCTTTAAAGATTTCAAGATAAGATGAGTTTCCTCAGGAAACAGCCCTTTGAGCCATTGACATAGTCTACAGCATTTGAAAGATGTAGGAAACCCATTAATGTTCAAGAACATGAGTTAATGTCAAGCACATTAAAAACAGCACAACACTGTAGATCATTGAGGAAGTCAGATCTGGCAAAAGGTTTAGCAGATTTCCCTATAGCTAATTTGACAAAGAAAAATGGGAACCGATCTTTCAAAATCATTCATATAATAAACATTCAAATCTGCATTCTCCATACCACAAGACGAGAAGAAGTAAAATAAAAGGGAGGAACATGCTTATAAAATATATTAACAACAATGGAGTGGGTTTGGGATAATGGTTAAGGCCTGCACCTCATAGACACAAGGTACAGTATTTGATACTGACTTCGGGTTATTGGTTAGGCTTAAAATGGCTCTTTAGGGCAATTAGCCTAATATTCACTTATGAAAACATACCTCTCAACTGTCTAGAATTTCACAGAATATCCATATTTTTGCCTCAAATTTTTGGTCTGTTCCTCGTAACATCTGTGAATTTCTGGATTTTTGTGGCAAATCAGTGAGGGCTGAATTCATTAAATAATGACAGGCATTTGAGTTTCCAACTTCATATCCTTCAGAAAATGCATGGTAACATAAGACTTTTTTTCTAGCAACTTTCTAAGTTTATAAGAGCAATATTTAAAATGTGTCCCTATTTTTGGAGCTTTGCTCCTCATTATTTTTGGCTTTGTCCAGATTTTTATATGCTAAGAGGTTGAGAGCTATCTATGAAACCATGAAACAATGAACCTAAAAGCACTCCTAGAAATGATATACAGATATAATTAACACATTGCTGCAAAAATATACTAAAAAATAATAGTGGAATACACTCAGTGCCAAATCCTTGCTCTCAATGTTTCCAGGGAAGTTTCTTTAGACAAATCATACTTCCATGTACTGGGACTAGGCCAAAGCAGATGTTGCAGCACTGTTCTGGGATCTGATGGACAAGTTCAGGGCACTCACAGGAGATGTATGGAATGACTGTGCACATCCTCATCCATAGTGGTGCTCTCGCTTTGGAAGTTTAAAGGCACAATCCACACCACATTTGGAAATTGAAGCAATCCATGACCATAAATGATCATGCTTCAGATGGACTTGACATGAACACCCCACTCAAATATTTATACACATCACCCCCAATATTGGATGATGGAGTAGAGGCACTCCATGCTAAAGACCGTGCCCTCCTTACATGGCAGGCCTCATCATTGAAGACAGAGGTGGACTGGCCATGGAAAGGGTATTGGCTATGATGTGTGGTCATACAGGAGAATGTACTTCGAGTCATCTCCCTACACCATGTGCTCATGATTTTGTACCTGTGGTCCATGCATTCCTTTAGGTCATCACCCAAAACACGTAGTACCCCAACTGGTTTGGCAATGCTCGAATGCCTGTGTTGTTGTCTGCCTGTCCATGTATTATTGCACTGCATAAATGCTGTGTAGTGGTTATGGACACTTAGCCTGGGAGATGGATGATATCCATGGTATGCTCTGCCACTGACTTGCCATTCTCTGACATCATCTCACTGCTCTGTGCAACATGCCATAAACAAGGGGGGTTGTGCCATAGATGATGGTATCCCTTCATAGGTAGATGTAGCTGTTGCTTCCTGTCCATGGGTCTCATTTTACTTTAGTTATTTTATTTTGTTTTTGTTTACTGCGTTTGTCTGAATGGGTTTAGTCAAAATACCAATTTCAGTGGAGGCCAAGGTAGAAAAACTGCAACTTATTGCAAGTATATTTAAACGTACATTCAGTAATATACATGAAAGGCATTCAATAATACACCCCGTGTTTATGGGATGGGGTGCACAGGCACAGAAGTTGTAGCCATATAATGTGGTATGGATGTGACCATCACATTACATGGGTCAAGCATTGAGATCATGACCACTGACTATGGTGGGATTTGGCTGTCATCATCACCATCATGGTGGGATTTGGCTGTTATCATCATCACCATCATAACAGGTCTCCAACATCACGCATCCCTATATCCATAGTGGAGTATTCTGATAATACAGCACCTGTGAAAACACCAAAAGAGACCACCCAAACTAAGTAAGAACCCTCCACCAATAGCTAAAGCCTAGTGAATAAACTAGTACAATACAATATAATAATGCAGGCAGGTGCCCTCTGAACTTGTGTCCCCAATGTCCCTGTAAAAAGAATGTTGCCATGGTTGCAAGTTCTGTTAATCTGCACATTGAGTTATTATGGAAGATAGTTGTCCATGTTAAGATATATCCACCTATTGGCATCACCATAGATATGCATGGTGGCCTGCTTATCTCTGGACCAATGTCTATCACTCCAAAATGAATGCTAGAACTTTCTAGACCCCCATGCAGAGATGCCAGGAACCACTCTTTCCCTGTCAGTGACACATCAGTCAGCAGACTACCTCTGGTATTTCTCTGCTGCTGTACCATGGGGGTGCCCTAATTCTTGCAGTACTGAAAATGTCAGTGGTTTGTTGTCTGACCCGATCATTAATTATTTATTTTATTTATTGACATTTGGTGACTGGGAAAGTCTGACTGGGTCAGGAACCCATTTTCAGTGGAGGCCTGGGGAGAAAAGCTCCTGCAAACACATACAGACATAAAAGATTTTACAGCTATAACTAAACATTACATGTGTTAGTAGTAACAAGTACAGACATTAATAGCATTTACAGTTATACCTAAGTGTGCATATATATCTAGACATAATACAATTTGTCATGTGGATAGATAATATTTTGATCACTGACAGTACTTATGTCAATGATCATGTCCAACCAGGCACATTCACGGAAGGTTGAGTCAGATCTTTCATGGCCAATCATCTGCCAATGTAGAGACGAAGGTCCTGAAGCAGGATCTCGTTCTCTGCAAGCAAGACTTGCACTTCTTCTGCTTTCCTCACTGTGGCATGACTACCTGAAAGTGAAAGGAAATATGCCTGTGAGAACTATTATGGTGATACCTGACATAACCCTACCCAGATGCTAAAGCTACGGAGCAGAGTTGACAAGAAACATGTGCCATTGAGATATATAAGAGTGGCAACATTCATGTAAATACAGGATCCTTAAGAAGGTGTGATATGTGCACAGTCAGGGTGTGTTAATAATATGGTGTGAGTGTCACCAAGTAGCCTAGAGGATGATACTGAGTACACACATATGCCATTATATACCATTGTTGCTCGCATCTGTAGGTACATAAGCCTTGCAGATGAACATCTACACAGATGTCTCTGTATGTGGACATAAGTGCAAGACTTACCACACCAACCCCTCTGAAGAAATATGGATATTTGAAATAGCACAGTCCTGACCTATAATGCCTTGTCACAGTATGCCATAGCTGAGGAGCCTAAGTGTTACACAGGCCATGGACAGAACATACTAATGACCATACAGTAAAACACACATGACACACAGAAAGTGTAGGCTCCCAGCCCTCAACAAATTCAGTAATACCTCAGACAATTCGCTAGCATGTGCAGTACATATGGGGTTGGGGTGATTGCATTTTCTAGTGATACAATGGTAAACACTGAGGATCTCCATGGTTGGTGCATATAGTTACACAGTATATTGTCTACTTTTTCACAGTGTTACCTGATTCCCTCACCAAACACACAATCCATGCTACAACACGTACATCGAGTTGCACAAAATTCTTAGCACAATGGCACATAACATGTGTTAAGTGTCCCTCTAAGCAATATACACATTACCATCCTTCAAATTAACAAAACACAAGCAGTACTCAAGCAGTTTCTGTTTTAATTAACACACAGTACAAGCCTCAGAAAACTATCATATCATTAGGTATTAGGCTGAACACTCACTCCATGGCTTAGAGCTACACCTGGACTATAGCAACACATAAAACACTCATACATGAAGTAGAAGTTAGCTTACAACCGCATTTATCCCCCATTAGCCTACCATAGCAGTAGATCCTCAGTCAATGTAGCACTCTTCAGCACAGTAGCAGGATTGCTGTACCTTGAACTAGCAGCATAAGCAAATAATGCAGTAGCAGTGTGTCAAGCATATCATGAAAAAACTGAAAAATACAGAAGTGACAAGTGATAATAGTAACATTTCCCACACACTTACCCCTCGCTGATGATTATAGAAATCCTTCTTAGTCATTTTCTACAAGGCTTTGCTTGTTATTGTGATGCAACATTCTGTAATGTGATGAGGGCCCTGGTGGATGCTAATGAGGCATAATACAATGGATGTTCCCGAATCGCACATTTTTTCTCATTGTGGCAATAACCAATGCTGTGCCAAGAGGTTCACTCATCTATGCACCTTTGCATGAGCACAAACAAAGTGTGATGAGCATGTGTGGATGGGTCAATGATCCCTGTGGGGATGTGTGGAAATATATTTTACTTCCACAGTCTACAGGGTGACAAAAGAGCAAGACTGCTATCGGAATTAGGGAGCATGAAGCTTGTACACATTCTTCATGCCAGTGGTTACAACCTGACATCATCATGTCACACCATCTATTTCTGTGCTAATCAGTGTTGGTAACTGGTATTGCAGCCAGTTATATCTGTACACTGCTACAGTATTTATTTGTAGAAGGGGTATTATTTTATTACATTGCTGCAGCTTACACAGTACCAGTGAAGTTACTTTCATATTTATCAGGTCAAGTAATGTACTCTTTGAATATACTGCACAGAGTTAGGACTGACAGATGGCATAAATTCTTGTATGTGTAAGTGCGTCATGAAATATAATTTTTACAGGCAAGAAAAACAAAAAAAAAAGAGTTTTGCAATTATAGGCATTCTGCTTTTCACACCCACAAGCAGGGCTCATGATATATTCATAGGTTATACAGGTATGTGTTCCTACTTTGATGAATGCATCTGCCCTTCTGATAGGATTGCCATCCATCTATTTTTCCCCAAGACTATTTGGAAATCAGAACAATTGTCTCGTAGCCTAGCCTCAAAAACACTAACTCTGGTACTCTGTTTGGCAGGACAAATAGAATGCTGCAGTTTGTCAAAATGCCACCTCAGATCGACTCTAAAGCATAGCTTTAGTGCTATGCAGTAAGACTATGACTGGAAAAAAAAGACAAAGAAGTAATTCAGACCTTCCACTGGTGTACTCTTTATGTGACAAAATAGACATGGAGGAGGGTGGAGTTGGCAAAGAAAGGGTTGGAGAGAGGTGAGATTATGGCTGATACAAGGGGTGTGGCTTCTATCTAGTTTTGCTACAGCAAATGGTGACACCTCTACCGACTGCAGTGTATCTCCTGGTCACTAACAGGAGGGGTTAATTTACATGCATGACCTATACACACTAGCTAACCCAAGGTATACTTGTCATTTGGGGAGATTACTCTGTGTGTGTTGGATGTGGTTTGTGGAGAAGTATCACTTGTGCAGGGAGGACAGCTGTGTTAGTGGACTGTACTGGGTGGTGCTATATGCCCATTGACACCAAATGGCCCATGCTTCACTCCAACATCTGTCATTGTTGGTCATACTTTCCCCTTATGTACACATGTTTGTCCCTCTGCAATCATGTTATGTGGGCTGCTGTGTACAACTTCCATGTACACTGCTTACAGAGGGTCAAAAATCCAATAGGCCACACACTGTACTTAATGTCTGCCACACAGCAGTCATATACCACAACCATACCATCCACGTCATCACACACAGTCACAACAGTAGATGGGATACTGCACATCTGCTTGCACTTACTGCAGTAGGGTCTTGGGGCAATGCATGTTGGCAGAACCATTGTGTCCTAGTAGCATTTGTGCTGCTTGTGTAGCACACATCCGCATGGCAATTTGATAGGTCATATGTAAAATAAACAATAGTAATATCTCCTTATTTTCCTCTTGCTCTGTTTGTTGCTATCCTTCTATTTTATATTTGATTTGATGCTTGTTATTTTATATCTATCTATTTTCTGCAGTATCTGACATGGCTGTGCCAGTGACATAACTCAGATACCCAACTGCCATCATCAAGCCAAGTTTTCTCTTACCAGTACTCCACCTGGCTCCATGCCTGCATCCCTGTTGAGTACAGAGGGGACAGCTTGGTTGCATTATGTGTGGCCTCTTGCAGCTGCTGACCAGAATAGAGTGCTATTGTTCCCATTGGTGGTATTGACAGGGGTTACCACTTTGTCATGCAGCAGGAGTTAGTCGAGGTGGTAGGGGAGTTGGTGAACCAGTGGCTGGAAACCTGAATTGGCTGCCAGGTGAGGGTCCTTGGGCAGCTTCATAAGTCATACTGCTGCCTGTCTCTGTCTTCACTACTGCAGTTAGGGTGTAGTGGGGAGGGCAGTTAGGATGCTGACTGGTGTGTTCCTGACTTTAGTCTAGTCAGCGTGTGTGCAAACAGGAGGGTTATAGTCACTCTATGTTCCATCCTAGTATTCCTCCTACTTGTGTGTCACCTCCTTCCTCTGTTTGTTGTCCAGTCCTTCTCACCAGCAATGTCCTCCCTTTGTATATGTATGCCTGTGAACCCATTGTCAGGTCCCTCCATATGCATCAGTACCCCTCTGTTAGTCTTTGTATGTGTTCTATATTCAGTTGTGTGCCTCTGCTTCCAAACATCTACCCTCTTTCTATCCCCTGCAGTGTCTTTATGCTCATCCCAATCTTTCCTTTAAAAAAAAAAGTGCCTGACCCAGAAAAAAAGGCCTTCCTCCCCCTCACCCCTCCCATCATTACCTCCTCTGTTTCCTAGTGTATGTTTCTCTGCTTACTGTCCCCCTGTTTCTTCTTACCTATACATCCAGTGAAATTTCAGCTAGTTAACTGATAATTACCTTTGGACCGAATTACGCTACAAAGCATACCTGCCTTTGCCTCAAAGCTATTGCTGTAGGCATGTTTCTGAAATCCAGGGGGTAGTTTTTAAGCACTCAGATAAATCTGATGTTTAACTTGAAGTTAATGCTGGAATCAGTAGGACAATATAGTAATATTGTTTTAATATGGCATATCTCTTTGTAATGAGTTTATATTCTAAAGTTTCCAAATCTATGTGTTTTGAAGTGAGGTAAAATGACAGAATTAGAAACATTATAGCATTCCAATTGATTACAACTGTTTTCCAAATATTAATTGGTTGAATCTATTCTCAGCTTCTCTCTCTAATTCCAGTTTTATTTTTTACTTAGTTTTATTTGTGCATCAAACAGATATTATGCACAGGTAACAACCACTTAGAAAGCAGAACTTTTATTTTCATTTTATACGAAGGAATACTATAATGGCAGAAGAAGTGTATGCATTCCCTTAGCTTAGGAGTATGAACTTGGTGGAATATATTTTCTGGTCCCTTTTCTTAAAGATGGAGACCACCAGCCTAGTTTGCCTCACCAGAGGTGCTGTCCTCACTTTCTGTGCAGCAGTGAAGGTGTACAGCAACTATGCTAACCTAGCTCTGTCTACTACCTTCAATGTTTATGGATGAATGTCATCCACACCTGCAGCCTTACCACCATGGCAGTCTCTGAATACCATAGTGACTTTGGATACATTGCAAAAATTTGATTCACCAGAGATTTTTTAGATACTGCTTCCTGATAGAAGGACATATCCACAGGATAAAGGAATTCTTCAGAATATTCTTCCTAAATCCTAATAATATCCCCAGTACAAGTCAACACTTCCTTAAAAGTATAATAAAGCAGAGATAACCCAGTTGAAAAAGGTGCAGGAAAAATTACACCAACAGAATCCAAACCAAATAAGTAAAATGCTGGCACCATAAACCAATGGAGAAAGCAGCATTGATGTAAAAAACAAAGATATTTATTATGGAGGTAAGCGCTTTCGCAACCTTTCCTGGTTGCTTCTTCAGACCAAAATAACAAACAACAAAATGAAGCAGCCATATTTAAGCAGTTCACTTTTTAAAAACAGCCAATCAATGATTGGTATTCAAGCAGAAATTAGGTTAAAGGCCTATAAAAGCATAAAGTACAATGCATAAAAACAATGCATAAAAACACATTTTCACATATCAAAGAACAAAATAATCATATAAACACACTAGAAGTATGTGCATAAATAATAATAATCAATCTCGGGTCAGTTTCTTCCTATGTTTCCTGCCTTTAAGGTCTATGTACTGCTAGTGACATAATCCATCTCAGTTCTTTTTGTTCTGTATTATTGGGCATGTCTCCAAACCTATATGTCTATATCACTGTGTCAATTACAAAAAAATTTAAATAATGACTATCACCCTTAAGCATCATATGCTTATCTATGGAGCTATGTTCTTGCCTTTTCCTAAAGTAGTAATAATGATCTTGAATCCTTTCTCTAAGCCGTCTGTTGGTCTTGCCAACGTAGAATGCATCGCAGCACATGCAGGAGGCCAGATAAATCATATTCTCGGTCTCACAGTTTGCTATTACTTTAAACTTATACAGTCTATGTGTTATAGGATGGACAAAATTATTACTAGTTTTAATAAACTCACAAAAGGAACAAGTATTGCATCTTCTTGTGCTTAAATCAAGAATAGGTTTATCTACATGTTTATCTGTGTAACAAAGCATTTGTTTGAGGGATTTCTTGTTTGTATATATAAACTTAGGTTTATTTCTTACTATCTCTCTTACCTGATTATCAGTGGTTAAAATATGCCAATTGTGGTCCAATATATTTTGAATCAACTTAGTGTCAGTTGAATGGATGCGAAATAACCCTTGGAGCCACTGGGGAATTCTGACCAAAATACAGCTTATTTTCTTTACCACGTAACTACAATCTGTCAAATGCAACTACAATAAAATATGATCTTAGCAAGACAATGAACAGATACTCAGTATTGTAACCACTTGAAATATTGGAACCCACTACAGCAAGTACCACAACACAGAGCCTGAATGGCCCAAAACAACGGACTTAGGTATACTAAGCCTGAGATGTCCATTTCTCAAAATATTCCTTTTCAGAGGTATAGTGGTCTCATAGTTGGTATAAATAAGTTCAGGTATGCAGGGGGCCTTGCCCGCCTGCAAAAAAGAGGTTTAAAGGAGAATAGCAATTTTCAAGATTTGCTCTTCTCCTGTATTTTCAGTCTTTTTTTCTGCGAGTTAGCAGTTGGCATTTCGAGTACCGACATTTCAATAGGGAGCGGTTGAAAGAATTTTGAAGCCACATGTGTAAAATATTGGACAAGTGTAAAACAACAATTACAATTAATAGCAAACATGCACTTCCCCATGGTGGAATAGTAATTTCAAGAAACTACAAAGGAAAAAAAATGGAAGTTTAAAATACAATACGCAATCAACTAGACTGAATTACAATAAAGTAAGCAGTGATCTTAAGGCCAAAATAAGGAGGAATAAAAGTGATTATGAAGAAAAATTGTTGAATACCACATATGTTATTTTTTCTTATTTTGCTGAATTGGTAGATTAACATTGAAAACAGCAATTGTATGATTTATTCAATAAAGCTCTTGCTATCTAGAAATTACAGAAGTGGGGGTACATAATTCCTTGAAAAAAAAAAGAATAACAGCAGTGTGATTCTAGAGCAAATCATCTGTAAACTTTATCTTGAAGTTTATGGATTTTTTTTTTCATAACCCCTCTCACTACTCTATTCAACTCACTTTTAAGAATGAGTACTGTTCCTAAAAGTTGGAGACTTACAAGCATAACATGTATCCATCCATAAAGGGGATAGCTATGACACTGTAAGCAACTACCGACAAACACATTTAACATCACTACATACCAAATGTTTTGTGAGATTCCTATTTACTCTTTTAGATAAACATGGCGATGTGGGAGTTAGGATGGATATGTATCAATATGGTTTTGCTAAAAGGAGATCTACCATGACCATTTAATAGAGTTATATGAATTTGTTTGAGGGGCCATTGATCAATGTCTTCAGGTGAGCATTGTCTACACTGATTTATCTAAAGCATTCAACAGTGACCCCCCCCCACAGTAACATACTTATTTCTATGAACAAATTAAATATTAAACCCTATATTGTACATTGATTAACAATTGACTTACTGATAAGAAACAAAGAGTTAAGATACTAACAGAATATTCTGATTGGTTTAATAGTTATATGAGTAACACAAGGCTCTGTATTCTGGCAAGTTTCTATTTCCTTTGTTCCGACCTTTAAGCATTACTGGATTTCCAAATATGCAAACAATATTAAGAAAGGTGTAGGTTTAGCATCTAATACCTATTATTTACTATTTAATAAATACATGATCCAGTTAGCAGAGTGGTTTGATAATACAGGACTGAGCATTAATGTAGAAATATAGTACAATGTATTATGATCCAACTTATATAGATTATACCCTTTCTTTGAGAATGCTTTACATATTATAATGTCAAAAATCTTTTCATTCTAAAACCATGTACATAGTGTTAGTAATAAAGCCCTGAGAGTACTTGCTTGTTTACAAAAATATAACAATTAAGTTATGTGTATTAAAGCAACCTTTTATTTCTTATATTAGTCCAATTTCAGAAGATTATTCTACTTTTCTATTCCGAGGGTTGTTTGTTAGTGCTTGAAAGTGTACTGAGAACGTTTACTAAAATTATAAATAAACTCAAGAAACTTTCCTATGGTCATCAACTGAAACACTCAGATTTGTATTCTGTAAATTACAGATGGGTGAGGATAAGGTTGATTTTAACACAGAAAGCATTGTATGGTGAAGAACTAAAATTAATATTTAACTTAGACACACTGTTATGCGGTAGCGTTGTCGCCTCATAGTTAGACGTTGCCAGTTCAATTCTCAGTTAGAGCGCCTTCTGTGTGGCGACATGCGTGAACGGGCATTCCTTTGTTGAAGGTTGTGCATTCGGCCCGGCAAGCCAGCACGTAAAATGCTGATGGTGCTGCGGTAGCATTGTCACCTCATAGTTAGATGTTGCCCGTTCGATTCTCAGTTAGAGTGTCTTCTGTGTGGCGACATGAGTGAACGGGCGTTTCTTCGTTGAAGGTTGTGCGTTAGGCCCGGAAAGCCAGCATGTAAAACTCTACTGCCAATCATTAATGGACCGGAGTTCCACTGTGGCGACCCCTAACCGGGAAAAGCCGAAAGACACAAACAAACACTGTTATGAAAAAACATCTGTGGAATAATGACAGAAGAGCTTAGCCCAACTACAAAAAGAAGTAAATGTATAATATAATCATTGACTAGGTCATAGAAAAAACCTCCACTGGAAATAAGAAAATATTCTTCGTTAAACTGTTTAAAACCTCCTTTGATAATTATATGGACAGCTGAGTACACTCCTTAAATATGGGGACTGTGCTTTAATGTAGCCATGAGCTTGAGCATAAGTATTTTAAAATAATGAAACTATGTTTGAAAATGGCCCATTCAGACTTAATGATTCCAGCCTCACACAGAATATAGGCAATGTTTTCTGTAAGGCAGGATCAGAAATCATTTCATAAAGAAGTCTCTGCCAGATGTAAGCAAGAAACCCTCACTCTTTGTTTGGATGTCCCAGATCCTTAACTGATATCTATTTTGGAAAATCCAGCTCTCCTCCAAAATGTGATCAGTTGTCAACTATAACACTGACTTCAGAGGAGTGTCTACAATAAGTGACTTCACATATGATGACAGAATTACAAATTCTGTTATTGAGTTGTGGGACAAATTTTTTGATGTTGTGATGATGTGAGGTATTGACAGCTATGCCTGGAGAAGTAGGGCAGTGGATGTGTAACATATGCCAGCATAGCTAGATGGAATTTTGTAAAGAATTATATGTCATTTGTGTATCAAATTGATTTATACAAATACTTGTGTTGAAAATGCATTTGTAAAGTTGCTTGTGTTAAAAATATATCAACTGTGTGTCCTGCTGGACAGAAAAGAAATATACATTTATATCAGACTGTACTGTTGCAAATAGAATACTAGAAGAGAAGAGGTTAATCTTAGTCCAGCTAACTTTGAAAAATAGTAAGAAATTAAATTACCTGGTAGGCCATAAAGACTGTATCTCACAGTCCTGATTACAGCCAAAGATAAAATGTCTGTGCCAGAAAATGGTTTATTAGCTCCTGTAGGAAGACTGGAAGTATTTTATGACTTTATAGCTTCCAGATGCTATAACATATCTCAACAAAGCTCCATCTTTGTGTGTGGTAACACATATGTGCTAAATTCTGGTGTAGTTTCTAGCAATGGGTGTAGCATGGGAACCAGAAGTCAGGTGACCAGATGTATGTGATGTCATTCTGTAATCCAGGACAAAAATGATGTTTTAATACCAGATGAGAGAGAAGTGTCAGAGCAGTCTGTTCTTGGAACCTGACAAAGAAGGTACCCCTCACCAACTGCATCTTACCTTGCTCTAGTAAGTGAACCAGGGAATAGTAATTCTTTAGATCAGTCAGGAAAATATAGTGAGATTAGTTAAGTACTGTTTTTCTGCATTTGTATGAATCTATTCTTTGTTATTTTAATATTTCTTGTGACTGAAACTCTGGTGTTTACTGTATTTACTGTAAATAGATATTTCATATTTTCATGTTCTTTTATTATTGATTATTAAATATATTTACACTTTTCATTGTGGCTGGTCCCTTAGAGAATATTTTAACCTTTGGGAGTACTTATATCTATTTCTTGACTTTATGGCCACTCCTGAATTCTTACTGCATTGGTCAAACACTACCATTGGTATTAATATTAATTTCACTCGGTATAATTGGGTACCCTTGTAAGAGCCTTAGAGTAGCTGTCTTTGGAGTGTCTGGTGGCAGTAAAACTCTTATAGTCTTGGCAGAAGCACACACCTCTCAACTGCCCAGATTTTCAGCTCATATTTTTGGTCTGTTCCTCATAAAATTTGCGGTTATTTGGGAAATCACTGGGATGGTCTGAGGAGTGAAGTCACCAAATAATGACATACATTTGAGTTTCAGACTTCAGATCCTTCAGAAAATGTATGTTAAAACAAACCCTAAATTTTAAACTAAACTCTAGCAACTTTCTAAGTTTATAAGAGCAATATTTAAAGTATGTCCCTATTTTGGGGCCTTTGCCCCCCTATTTTGTCAGTCTTTGTCCAGATTTCTTGCAGTAATACAATAATTTCAAAAATAATTATAGTCTGTCACTATACTATGTGAATCATGTGTTACATAGACTAAATTGAACAAAACAAAATAAAACAAACATATCTTGAAGTAATGCATACTTAATTTGTTTGAGTGGCTTCTTGATCAGTTATAACATTCTAGAATATTTACATTTTCTTGGTGGTTTAGGATAGCTACTAAGTTTGTTACCTTCACTTACACCAGTAGCATTTAAACCTGAAGAATAAGGTATTTCTTGTGACTTCACATAACTAACTTGAAATCATCTAGATAAGGGACAGACTTGCAGATTGCTTCTGAGAAGGTTCTGAAATAGCTTTCAAAAACTACAAATTAAGCAATATAATTTCATTGTGAACTTTTTCACTTTGGTATTTTGGAGAAACATTTTCTATTTCTGCAATTGATATGCATGTCTGATCCTTGAGCACAGTAAGATTTTGGACATTCTGAAGACATAGTTATGGTAGCTTGATCTGTAATTTACTTCCTGGCAGAAGGTTATAATTCAAAGTGGAAAGGGATGATGATGAAGCAGGAAGATGTTCAAGAAGTAAGGTGAAAGTGGGATTTTGGATACAGATAATTAAGGAGAATAATAACAGCAATGATACAGAATATTATATTCCTAAAGTAGCATAAAAGTGTTCTAAGAACTAAGCCAGCATGAAAATGGAGAAAGGAGAACTTGTCAATAGGGATGACTGCAAGTAGGGGTGCTGAAAATAGGCAAGAGGGAGCTGTAATGTACTGGGGAATGCTGGTAAGGGAACTAAGGCATTGTTAGCAAATAACTAGATAGGAAAAGGTGACAAGAGTGGCATAAAGCCAAGAAGACATTTGGACTGCAAGCTAAAGACTGCCTTCCCTATCAGGGGTTGATAGAGTGTAGATAAAGTGAAAGCGAATCCTAAATGAAAGACCTGCTCTGGTAGAGTTTTTTAGTTGAATGTAGAAAAGAAGCTGCTGTTATAAAGGGCTAACTACTAGGGCATATGGAACATTACACGATAACTATAAGAATCAATAAGAGGAGGTTAGAAAGGATTGGAATGAGAGACTGGAAAAGCATTTTACAAGGTAACAATGGGAGGAAATGTGTATGGCTGCCAAGTATGCAACTAAGTCCAAATGTTTAGGATTTTTGCTTGGAAGTGTTTGCATAGGTATTTTTATACCCCAAGTAGACTCCAAAGAAATTTTCCTCAGGTAGATGGCAAATGTTAGAGGTGTGATGGGGAAGAAAGATATAACTAAGAACATACATTTTGGGATTGTAATGAGTTGGCTGATTTTAAAAATTCCCAGCTGTGTAGTCTGTCAGACATATTGGGTGAGCAAATAGCTATAACTAAGAAAATGATTCTTTTGAGCTGCGATACAAGATCTGAATCACCTAGAAATGGTAAGTTGGCTACCAAAAAGCAATTACTATAAAATGGAAATCAAAATCTACAGCAACTGTATTTGAAATATTGAATAATATAAAATAGATTAATAAACAGGAAGAGGGGTCTTTAGTAAAGGGAATCAGCAAATTCCACAGAAATAAATGGAAATTTTGGGAAAAATACTTACTGAAAAATGTTCTTGAAGTGGATGTGGAAGAGCGAGGTTTAAGGGGAGGCAGTAATTGAGCAAATTATGATAATGATAGCTATAAAGAAAGAAAATATATGTAATATTTAATGTATAAAAAAGAAAAACGTTAACATGGTTTGGTTTCTTTTCTGTTAATGTATGTTTGTGTCTTAAGTGATAATTTTATAAAGGTATTAAAAAAACACTCATTCTTATTCCTTCCTCTTTTCTAAAAACAGAAAGATTTTTTCTTAGTCCTATCAAAGTAGAATGTTTGTTTTCTCTCTCTTGCTATAACTCATTAGCAATTTGTCAACTATCCAGCATAAGCAAAGAAAACATATAGGTAGTTTTGCTCTAAGACACTCAGTGGTGTAGCTAACTACTCCTGCACCCACTGCTGTGCCTCATCTGTGGAGAAATAAAAAAGTTATTCTTCTCTAGTTGAGGAGCTTTAAAGCGGCTGCTATAGTTTATGTCACATATGAAATGTTACAGTATTTTAGTTTTGAGACTGCACATGCGATACCAGCATTCAGTGCCTGTAATGCACTGACGAGTGATTGTGATCTCCTGATTACACCCCCTAATACTTTACCTCTGAAGACAATGAGCCACTAGTAACTGTGCTTGAGGCAGTTATATTGACTGTAATGGAATATTTTTGTGCTCAAAAATGGATATGTAATAATCTATTGGCTCAGGGTATCCATGGTTTTAAGAATGTTTTTTCACTATATGTAATGCTATTTCTGCTTGCCTACTAATGTCAGAATACATAGGAATTGGGCAGTGTGCTTTAATTCCCATTGCTTTTTCAAAATTAACAAAGGGAATTTTTATGGCTAGGTTTGTATAGGCCCTAGGGCCAATAGCCTAGTACCAACCTATGAAAATTCCTGGGTCACACACTAAAGATGATTGTCAGATATGACTTTTTCAGGTATGTCATGCCTTGGCAAAGGGAACCATTTGAAATATTGGGACCAGCTAGAGCAAGTGCTGAAACAAGGAAACATAATGGTAGAAAACATAGACTTATATTTACCAAGTCTGACATGGTCATTCCCCACAATATTCTCTTTTTTCCAAGGTATGGCAATCTCAAAGTTGGTGTGTGTGTGTGTGTGTGTGTGGGATGTGCCGGGGGAAGGGCTTGCTCTCCTGAAGTAGGTGTGTGTGTGTGTGTGTGTGGGATGTGCCGGGGGAAGGGCTTGCTCTCCTGCAAAAAAAAAAAAAAAAAGTTTAAAGGAGAAAAGTGATGTTCAAGATTCTTTTCCTGGATTTTCAATCTTTTTTTCTGTCAGCAATTGGCATTATGAGTGCTGTCATTTCAATAGGGAGCCATTACCAAAACAGTGTTCAAGACATTAATAACAATTTGACTTGTAAAATCATGTAACTGTAACACCATAGGGCAATTTGTATAGTGGTCCATACCAAAGAGAAATTGTAAGTTTTTAACTGCAAACAACTCAAGATAATTTTAGCCACTATAATGAAGGAATTCCCTGAAATATGAACTATTTTTCTTGTTTTGGTTCTTGAACAATACCACATATTAAAAAGTTTTGCAATATCTGCTCAACCTGCACAGACCAATTGGGCAAAAACTTATCAAGTGTTCTTTCTGCACTTGCTCATGCCTAGCTGTGTGACTTGGACAGTATAATCTTATGGAATTGAGAAGGAAATATTACTTTGATACCTTTAATCAGCATTCATTGAAGTTTATCTTGATATGGAAAACATGGTTTGCTCAGAAGCTGTAGTAGCATTGCATTTTTAGTCCACTTTGTCATAATGACATTATGTAGCAATTAAAGTTCTAGGCCATCTTTGGTATTAGCCATTAACTCCTGTACTTTCTGCAGGCACTGGCAACTGTGGCACTATCCACTACAGTTCCAGGTCTTTTTTAGACAAATTGTCTTTATACTCTTACAAATATGGACCACTCAAAGTATCAGATATGTACATTAGTTTAACAGACTTACACTGCACTTTCAAGTCATGTTTATCAAAAAAGTGACATTCTTTGAAGATGTGCAGGTGCTTCATGAGATAGTGTTATGAAGATGTTTTATAGTGGTTTATGGTCTGACTTTGCCACATGGAATTTTTTACAACAAAACAGAATTGAAAACTCCAAATCGCCAAAAAAAAGCACCAGAGGACCACAAGACTGTAGTTTTTAGAGCAATAAAACTTTAATTTTGCTATTCTTCAGAAACGCATTGCAAAAGAGTTCAAAATCTATTTAAATATCACACTCAATTAGATCAATTAAAACAAACCAATCAACTTCATGTACCAATTGAATCAGTAAAACAAGCAAAACATAAATAAAAAAAACTTAAACAGATATTAAACATTCTTTCTTATTTGTATAAAAAATATATACATATGTGTATATATACAGCTGTGCATGTAAATATCAAAACAGCCTATTCACTTTGGAAAGTCCTAATAGTAACTTTCCTGTTTTTTAAAAAACACGATGTTAACAGTGTCGTTCAGACCAGGGGAAATATAAGAAATTAACTTCAATTGCCATTCGGCTTCCCTCTGTTCAACTAAATTCCTAAAATTTCCTCCTCTAATGTCCTCACTCACTACCTCTATTATTGAAAAAGTAAATTTCTTCCAATTTGTGCATACTAATAAATGTTTGCATAAGGCATTATTAGGGTTCTTTCTTTTTATGACGTACTGGTGTTCTAAAATCCTTTGTTGTAAGCTTTTGGTAGACATGCCTACATAAAAAGCTGGACTAGAAGTGCATAAAACAACATACACTATTTGTACTGTACTACAATCCAGATTACCTGGTACTGGAATGTTATAATCCAAATGTTCCAAAACAAACGCTGGGACCAACATGAATAAACCTACATGGTCTACTTCCAGAACACTTGACCATACCACCATTATCTAAAGATGGAGCCCTACACCCACATCTATTACTTTCCAAATGTTGCTTTATACTACAGTCCTTTTTATATACAAAATTTGGACTGTTACCCAGTACCTTGACCATGTCACTGTTCCCCAAAATAACCTTCCAGTTTTCACAAATAATGCAGCGTATGGCGTTGTTGTCAATACTCATGTCTAAAAAAAAACTAGGGTCATCCTTTCCTTCTTTGACATACCTATTACTTGATGGATTTATTTATTTATTTCTAGTTTGATAACTGGGGAGGTCCACTGGGCTCAAGGAGCCCATTTTCAGTGCAGGCCCGGGGAGAAAAACTCCATATTACATAAAAGTAATACAAAAAGTAGTATTATATCATGAGATTTAGCAAAGTACAATTGCAAAATAGAAGAACATGCATTACACACATTTACATAGTGGATTAGGGAACCATTTGCACAGCATTTTAGATGGACAGAGGCAGTAGAACATGTGTACTTAGTTTGAAAACTAACAATTATAAATCATCATTACATTAAATTCAGAGGGAGGGAGTTGTGTAGGAAAACAGCATGGAGTAGAGGTAGATGTAAAAGTACATGTAGAAGAGTCTTTAGCAGGTTAGGTAGGCAGAGTACAATTACATTTCCAATTAAGGGAGAGGTAGGAATGGAGCTGGGTTTTAAAATGTTCAAAGTTTTCAGAAATTCTTAGAGGGTGGGAGTGAGTTCCATTTTTTGGCTAAGGAAAAGGATAGGAGAAGCTGACCAGTGGGACATTTTGGTTTGTGTGTAGAAAGTAGATTTTGGTGGGCAGATCGTAGGGTTCTGTGAGGAGTGTAAGATGGTAAGATGTTTGTTAAAGCTGGACATATAGTTGGTTTAAAAATTAGTTTGTGCGCTTTAGTGAGTTGGAGGTAGTCAAGGTGGTTGGGTAGTTCTAGCCACTTTAGCAGGTGGAGTGATGTACAGTGGTGGGAGGAGTAGGTAGATTTATTTGCAAATTTTGAGATTTTGTTGTAACAGATTTCCAGTTTTGAAGAGATAGTGGAGGATAGGTTGGTTTGTAGGGGTGCACCGTACAGTAGTGATGGTAGTAAGTAGGCAGTGGCGAGTGTTTGTCTTGTAGATGGGGAGAGAAACTGGGAGTTTCTATATAGCATGCCAAGTTTTTGATGTGTTTTCTTAATATTTAGCTGAATGTGTGTATCGAATTTCAGGTGTTCATCAATAGCAACCCCAAGAAGTTTAGCAAAAGGGGCAACTTCTGTGGTGGAGTTGGCATGGCTGATAATACTGAAAGAGTGTTTGTCCAAGGGGAGGGTTTTTGAGGGAGAGAAAAGTAGAATTTTGGATTTATTGGCATTTAGGGAGAGGTGGTTTTGAAGCATCCAGTTCTCAGTAGTTGAGAAGGCAATTTGAGTTTGTGCTTGGAGGTCTGAGAGATTAGAAGCAGAGCAGACTAAAGATGAGTCGTCTGCGTATTGCACTATTTTAGTGTTAGAAATGGCAGCATGGAAATCATTAATTAATACATTAAAGAGCATTGGACTGAGTATGGATCCCTGGGGTACCCTGGTTGGGGTAGGTAGGAAGGCTGAGGTGCCAGTTTGCCATTTCACTATGTCTAGGAAAGAGAGAAGAGCAGTTATTGTGCTATGGCCAGGATGGAACCTATGTTGTGTTGGGGTAAGGAGTTGATTATTGGTAAGGTAAGGCATGAGCTGGAGGTGGATGCATTTTTCAAGAAGTTTTGAGATTGGGGAGAGAATGGCTATTGGTCGGAAGTTTGAGATGTTATTATTCTTGCCTTCTTTGTGGAGGGGTAGGATAAAGGCTGCATGCCACAGTTTGGGAACATAGGATTCTTGTATGGACATATTAATGAGAATGCTAATGGGGATGGCGATACCATCTGCTGCAAGTTTTAGAAAGAGTGAGGGGATATTGTCAGGGGCGTTGGAGCATGGCTTAGGTTTAGAGAAAAGTTTTTTATGTAAGAGGTGGGGATGGGTTTGAGATGAAATGTGGGAGGAGTGTTGAGGATGGAAGGTTGGGCTGAGGTAGGGGAAGTGGGTTTGAGGGGAGAGGAGAAGATGTGATTTGGGAAGGTCTTGGTGAGTTCTGCTATGGAGTTGGTTAAGAAGGAATTGAATAGGGTGGACATTTCTGTGTCTGTTTTACTGGTGTCAGGACAAGGATTGTTTTTGGTACCTGGGTTCAGAAGACAGTTGATGGAGTTCCAGAATTGATGGGGTTTTTGGAATGATTTGACTGGAGTTTAGTATAGTAAGATTTTTTGGTCTTTTATAATGTGTGTTTTGGCTAGGTTGTGGAGTTGCTTATATTTAAGAAGGGTATCAGGGTGCTTATTGTAGTGGTAGAGTTTCCAGGTTTTGTCCCTTTGTTGCATAAGTGTTTTTGTATCTTTAGTTAGCCATGGGGTGGAGTTAGGTTTTATTCATTTTGTTCTAGATGGGGCTTGGGAGTTCAGGGTATCTAAGAAGGTGGTGTTAAAGAACTCTATGGCATTGTCTAGGGAAAGAGTTTTCAGATTGTCCCAGTTTGTTAGTTTGAGTGTATTGGAGAAAGTTGTAGGGTTCAAGTTTGTAAGGTTACAAGTATGAATATATTGGTGTAAGTGTGGGGAGGACTGGGTTGCTCGATGGATGAAGGCTGGCAAGTGGTCACTCATGGAGTCTGGTAGGGTGCCTGAGTGTGAGATTTTATTAGGGTGGGAGACTAGGATCCAGTCCAGACTGGAACCTGGGGGAGGGGTTGTTTTTATTGGTTCTGGTAATGACATTTGTAAGTTGAATGAAATTAAATAGATTGATAGATATGGAGGGAGTATTGGTATTGATTTTGTTCAGTCAATGTTCATATCTCTTAATATGTATGTCTCAAGCTTAATATTTGTTGAGACCCGTAGAAGAATTTCTTCAAGAGTGGTGGCATTATTTCCAGGGGGGATATACAGGGCCATGACACAAATACTTTTATAGTTATTCATTTTGAGTATTCCTATGAGTAGTTCAGCGTTACTGAACTGTGGAATGGGGTTTTGGTAAGGAGTGATGGAGAGTAGGCTAGAGTAGATTAAGGCTACTCTTTCTCCTTTTTTTGTTTTTGCAGTCATATCTGAGTGCTTGAAATCCAGGGGGTAGGATTTCAAAGTGAGTAATATGGGGTTTTAGCCATGTCTCCAAGACAGCTACTATGTCAGGTAGGGTGTGGTATAGCCAAGCATGGAAGAGGGCTGTTTTGTTTTTTAAGCTCTTGGTGTTAATGGTAAGGAGCTTGAGATATTTATGGTTGGTAATTTTGGTTGTGATAGGTGGAGTGGGATTTGTGATAGTTTTAGGTCCGGGGTTGGGGTGAATGTCTCCTGCTAGGCAGAGGCAGTCAAAGGTGGAAGGGAGCAGGACTTTAGATTTGCTCCTTGCAGTATGTGGGAAGTACAATATTGTTTTGAGTATGTGGTACTTAATTGAGGAAGGTATACGTTTTGGTTTGAAGTAGTGGAGTGGGTTTGGTTGAACTAGAGAGGAGGATATAGTGTGCAAGTGAGATTTGGTAGAGTGAGGATGGGAGAGAGAAGTGGAGGAGGGGAGTTTGCAAGAGGAATAGGAGGTAGCATGGAATATAGGAATTAGAAGCAGTAAGCCTATGGAGGGGATGAGAAGGCTTTGCAACAGTGGAGAAGGCAAAATTAATAGATGTAAGGTAAGTACAAAGGAAATAGCAGGATGTTAGGGGTGTAAGAGAGTGTAAGAAGGAGGGATATAGCTGTGAGTATAGGAAGCTGAGGTTTAGGATGGGGCGGGGTTAGTTAAATTAGTAGAGGATGGGAGACGGAGGGGTTGGGATAGGATTGGTCAGAGGGGAAGGAGAGGAGAGAGAAGGTTAGAATAAATATAGGAGCAGTGGGGGCAGGTGGAATATGGGGGCATGGTAGGGGAGTGAAGTGAGTCCGCAGGGTGAACGGAGCGGGTAGAACCAGGATGGGGAAATAAGCAGCCGCCAGAATCAATCAGTGACACAGTAGTGCACTTTCACACTGAGCTACTGGGATTCTCAGGTAAGTGTCTGCTAGGAGTTGGCAGCAGTCAGGAGCTATTAAGAGGGATGACTCTTTATTTCAAGTGACATTAGTATAAGGCAGAAAGTAAAGGCAAATATCACAGAGCTCGAGAGCTATTTGGGTAAAATATGGGAAATGGGTGGGATAGTAAGGACATATACTGCCACCTAGTGGCGTTTTAAGGAATTGCAGTTGCTTTATTAAATAAAATAATGAGAGGGGGTTTAAAAAGTATGGCAGTAATGGCCAGCTGATTTGCACGCCACTGGAAAAATCTAGCATACAGTTAAACACTAACTAATCTGTTCAGAGGTACACAACAAGTAAAACAATCACCTACACACTAAAGGTATCTGTTGTAAACAAGATTCTTGGTGTAGTGTCTGTCCAGGCGATCTTCCTTAAGGGACTGTAATCCCTGAATTGTGATGCAGATTACACGTGGTTGGGGGGAGCGCTCGAGTAAGGAAGGGATTAGCAGGACACTAAAGGTATCTGTTGAAAACAAGATTCTTGGTGTAGTGTCTGCCGAGGAGATCTTCCTTAAGGGACTGTAATCCCTGAATTGTGATGCAGATTCCAAGTGGTTGGGGGGAGCGCTCGAGTAAGGAAGGGATTAGCAGGACACTAAAGGTATCTGTTGAAAACAAGATTCTTGGTGTAGTGTCTGTCCAGGAGATCGTCCTTAAGGGACTGTAATCCCTGAATTGCGATGCAGATTCCACGTGGTTGGGGGGAGTACCTGAGTAAGGAAGGGCTTAGCAGGACACTAAAGGTATCTGTTGAAAACAAGATTCTTAGTGTAGTGTCTGTCCAGGAGATCTTCCTTAAGGGACTGTAATCCCTGAATTGTGATACATATTCCACATGGTTGGGGGAAGCGCCCGAGTAAGGAAGGGCTTAGCAGGACACTAAAGGTATCTGGATTGACCTCTACTTTTTTGGAAAACACCTTTTTTAAAATGGGGGGATCTATTTCCCTTCTAGAAATGATCTCTCCAGCTGAACTGTTCAGGAGGTCACAAGGGTAACCCCTGTCTAGGAATAACCCTTTAATAAACTATACCTCGTTAAAGAAAACCTTGTCGTCAACTGTCATACGTGATGCCTGAATAAACTGCCCTTGGGGTATATTTTTCTTCATAAATTCGGGGTGGCTACTTTTAAAATGGACATAACTGTTACTGAAGGTACTCTTACGATGAATACAACTCAAATGGATCTAGAACTGGGGTCCCAACTGATGTCCACATCCAAAACGGCACCTTAATGCTCCAAACACCAACAAATTTAAAAAAATTTATACTCTGACTTAATGCCTTAACAAATGCATCTAAATCAGAAATTTCCTTCTTAACTATAAAAAACAAATCATCAGCAAACCGTTTATAAAATTGGATGGAGGGAAGGATTTCAAACTCTCACCAACCCAAAACTAAGTTTGCATAAGTGAGACCAACAATAGCCCCCATCGCTACTCCTGATAACTGCTTGTAGTAATGACCATTACAAGTGAAGTAACTGTTTCTAATAATAAATCTAAAAGAAAAGTGTACATGATAATGCTACTGTCATCCATGTTAGTGTACTTGGCTAAAAAACATCTAATGTAATCAACCCCAACTTCTTGAGGTATACACGTAAATAACGAAACAACATCAACTGTAAACATAAGATAGTGATCACTTACTTCACCCAAGCTAGTTACAAACATCCTTAAGTTATCTAGAAAGTCCCAAAAGTCGGCAATGTAAGAAGGCAGTTGATTTACAAAAGACCAACTGCCGAATGGAAATTGAAAGTTAGTTTCTTATACTTAGCCAAATGGCAATTGAAGTTAGTTTCTTATACTTCCTTCCCCTGGTCTGAACGATACTGTTAACATCAAGTGTTTTCTTAAAAAACAGGAAGGTTACTATTAGGACTTTCCAAAGTGTATAGGCTGTTTTGATATTTACATGTACATATGTGTGTGTATATATATATATATATATATATATATATATATATATATATATATATATAGATACATATGTATATATTTAATGTTTAATATCTGTTTAAGTATTTTTTTTTATTTTTTGCTTGTTTTATTGATTCAATTGGTACATGAAGTTGATTGGGTTATTTTAATTGATCTGAGTATGATATTTAAATGGATTTTAAACTCTTTTGCAATGTGTGTCTGAAGAAGTTGTTTGACAAATAACAAAATTAAATTTTTATTGCTCTAAAAACTACTTTCTTGTGGTCCTCAGGTGATTTTTTTGGTGTTTTGGAGTTTTTAGTTTTATTTTACACCTTTGCCTGGTAGCTGCTGGTTATTTAACAAAACAGCATTACAAGCAGCTCCTTTTCTCTCTGTACATAACTTGTCTGCTAATGGTCTGGAACCATACACTACTGGTCTACCCTCTTTAAAAATGCACTGTACCTACATTTTGATAATTGACATATACTCACGATGTAATAGGTTGTATCACATCACATATTCTTAGCGCGGGTACTGTAATAACTATTTATTTAATCAATTCAAAAATCTTCCTTTGTTCTGCTGACCAACACCAGGCTGCACCATATTTTAGTAGCATCCTGAGTGGTACTGTTACATCTGACAAGTTGGAGATGAATTTGGAAAGATGCTGAATTATGCCTAAGAAATGCATAAGATATTATTAGTATCACTGCACTTATTCATGTTTGTAATGGCTTTAACCTTGCCAAAATATGGTTGGAGCCCATCTGCAGGTAAGATATGACCCATGTATTTCAAAGAAGTTACATAGATTTGATATTTGTCACTGATAAATGTTAATACTTGAGACCTCAGTCTGTCCAGTAGCCTTACTAAATGCATATCATGTTCCTGCTTTCTAACACCCAAGACTAAAATAACATCAGCTATATTGACTACTCCATCTAACCCTGCACTGACAAATGCCTCTTGCATTTAAAGGTTGCTAAAAGTGTGTTGACTGAATAATTTGATGTAGTTTAACTTGTATAAAGGATGCACATGTAGCTAGTCAGTATATCCGTAGAAAATAAATGTCCAACGTGCCAGAATGAGTGAAGAAATAAGCATGTTTAAATTGCTATTGTGTTGTTTTTCAGTACTGCAGTTAGCCCCTCAAATATAGTTAATATTGCCCTCTGAAACACTTCTTAAGCTGATGAGATCCAAAGTGGTAGCCGTAAGAATCTGTATCCACCTAAAGATGTATCAAAAGCACATAGTTTGGAGCTACATTCATTTAACACAATCTGCCAAAATTCCTGACTTACAGCAAGAAAAAACAACATTTACGTATTTGTGACTACTACCTCTTCAGTTGACTGAAGCATTTAATCTTTTCTCTTGATACTGCTATTCTGGTCTTGAACATCTATAAATATATATTTATATATATATATATATATATATATATATATATACTTAAATTGTGCTGTGGGATCATTAGCATGCTTTTCAAACATTTGATTCTGTCTCTTTAGCATTGACTTCCATAACCTCTGTACATTTCAGTTTCTTCTCAGTCCTAGCTCTGAGTATAATCTGTACCCTTCTTGGAGCATGAATCACTGATACTACCTCAACTTCAAAACACATTTTTATGTGGTAGTTAAAACCTAAGCCTTCAGACAGATGAGCAGATTTCTGGAAAATGTCATCTGTATTCTGCAATAAACATGTTCAACATTAATACTTATGTTTGTATCTTGCTGAAAACATTTTATCGAATTTTCATAAAACAAGAGTCTGAATTATTGTTACATAGGAAATTAAAGCTTTTTTATTGGTTAACAACACATATAACAATATGAAAATACACAACAAACCAACAATATAAACTATTTACATAGATGCATAAGTTGAAGAGAACAAAGAGTAAAAATAAAATGCATAAAAAGAAATCTTCAAAGTATAATATGAAATCATACAGACCAGTTACTCTTGTCCAATATTTCTACTACTTTTTGACAAGATATATAAATGTTCTTTTCCTGATAGTTTTTAACTCCATCTGAGATACGGTCAACACAATACTTCTGAAGTCCTTAAAAGTTGGAGATGTTTCACTCTTCCAGTTGGTTGTAACTGTCTTGCATGCATTATCTAAAAATTTCCAAAGAAGTGCATACTTTGCTTTGGGCACACATTGTGGAATAGGAGCATTAAACAGAAATAAAGATTTAGACAAACTTTATTAGATTTAGACAGCTGAAACCTATCATTAAAACCTGTTTGTAAAAAGTAGTTCACTGTGTTCCAAAATACATTAAGCAATTGACAATCAAAAAACATTTGTTGCCAGTCTACCTTCAATTTTGCTTTACACCTCCAACCATCCATACCTTGTTTAAACATTAATCCTATCTTATGAGATATCAAAAAAGACCTATGAAAAAATTTCCATGCAAATAACTTTCACTGGATTGACAAGGATGTACACTTAGGAGAAACAAGTATCCATCTTTTCTTTATTTTTATCAGGAGCTCCATTATTAACTAATTTGTAATAATCCCAAAAATCTATTTATAATATGCTTTCATGCTTTTAACTACTTTATAAATTTTAGATAAGTAGCCTTTTTTCTGAACAGCATGATTTGTTAAATAAACATATTCAATACATTTAGGGACTTTTTGTCTAATAGTTGGACTCATTAATTCTTTTTTTGATAATTGACATATACTAGATGTAATTTGTTCAATCACATATTCTAGTACTGTAATTTTTTTTTTTTTTTTTCTTTTTTTTTTTTAAAAAAAAAAAAAAAAAAAAAAAAAAAAAAGTATTTGGGGGGGGGGGGGGGGGGGGGGGGGGGGGGGAAAAAAAAAAAAAAAAAAAAAAAAAAAAAAAAAAAAAAAAAAAAAAAAAAAAAAATCTGTCCAGTAGCCTTACTAAATGCATATCATGTTCCTGCTTTATAACACCCAAGACTAAAATAACATCAGCTATATTGACTACTCCATCTAACCCTGCACTGACAAATGCCTCTTAGGTTCATAGGTTCATAGGTTCATACTAGGCTATCTGCCCTAGGGCATTTATAAGCCTAGCCAGAATGTGTTTGGCTTTCGCCACCCATTTTAAATTTATTTTGCTATGCCCTTTTTCGAGGTTAGTATACTGTGCCTCTGTCTAACAGTGACACAGAAGTGATACCCGGGGTAAACTTACGATCTCCCATCCACTCATCAAGATTCCTCTTGAAGAGAGTCAATGGGGGACTCTGCCTAACCTGGACTGGGATTTTATTCCAGAGTGAAGGGAGCCTCTGGGTTATGAATCTGTCCCTCCAGCATGTCCTATTTATTTCAGTGCTGAGGTTCAAGTCTCTCGAGCATGTAGCTCGATGGGATTTGGATTTTCTGAGGTGCAGCATGTCCATTAATTCCGGGTTGGACATGGCTTTATACATCAGGCACAGATCGCCTCTGAACAGGCGGTATGCCACAGATCGCCTCTGAACAGGCGGTATGCACTGAGTAGAGCTGGAGTTTCTTTAACTGGGCAGCATATGGCATCTGTTTGAGCCCTTTGATCCTCTTGGTGAGGTACTTTTGGGGTCTTTCCAGTTGCTGCAGTTGTCTGGTAAGGTACATCCCAAAAGGGGCATTGTACTCAATTATGGGCCTGATGAGGGATGAGTAAAGAGGCACGATGACCTCCCCTGATCTAGATGTGAATCCCTTCATGATTAGGTGGGCTATATAAAATGTTTTTCTAACCACTTTGGCCACGTGGTTGTCAAATGAGAGATTGCTATCAACTTGGGTCCCCAGGTCCCTAATTACTTCTTCTGTACTTAATGGATTACCACCTATGTGGTAATTTGTGGGCACTTTGTTTTTGCCAAAGGGATGACTATACACTTTTGGCATTTAGCTTGAGGCCATGGCTCTGGCACCAGTTGTCTGTTTCTATGAGGCCCTTTTGGAGGATGCTTGTGTCGACTGGAAAAGTCGATTATGGCCCAGTTTGCAGTCATTTGTGAACTTGGTCAGCCACAGTCCTTCGTGTTGGCCTGTACCTCCGGGAAAAAAATACCGAACAAGGGAGGTCCCAGGACTGAGCCTTGTGGGACACCACTTGTAACTGGTTTGGAGTCTGACATGGCTCCAGCAATTCTAACCATGTGGGTTCTGTCCTTGAGCCAGTTTGCAATCCATCTAGTGACATAGGGGTTTATATTTAAGCTGGTGAGCTTATCTATAATGCCCAAGTGGGGATTGTATCGAAGGCTTTTGCGAGGTCCAGGTAGGCTGTGTGGACCACCTTCCCCTCGTCAATGGCCTTGGTGACTGTTTCAAAGAAATCAACCAGGTTTAAGAGGCAGGATCTGCCCTTAACAAAGCCGAACTGGGTAGGATCCAGTGTTTTAGGTCCCCAATATCTTTATTTATGAGGTCCATGATGATCCTTTCAATAGCTTTGCAGACCATGCTAGTCAGGCTTATGGGGCAATAGTTTCCAGGATCCGTTGAGGCACCACCTTTATGGAGAGGAACCACTGTTGCTGTACCACTCTTTGGGCACATACCCTGTAGTAAGGCTGAGATTCAACAGTAGTTTTATGTTTGGGTTTAGCTCTTCTTGGAGTTCATGTAGGGCAGGGACACATCTGGTCCCATTGATGCTGTGTTTTTCCTTTGGAGGGCTCTTACCTGAGCATCTGAGATGTCAGGGGCAGCACTCTGCTGGGATAGATATTTGCCCTTTTGGGGGGAGAAGTTTGCTGAACCTGTCAGCTAGGATGTTTTTTATGTGGGAGTTAAAACCTAAGCCTTCAGACAGATGAGCAGATTTCTGGAAAATGTCATCTGTATTCTGCAATAAACATGTTCAACATTAATACTTATGTTTGTATCTTGCTGAAAAGATTTTATTGAATTTTCATTAAACAAGAATCTGAATTATTGTTACATAGGAAATTAAAGCTTTTTTATTGGTTAACAACACATATAATGATATAAAAATACACAGCAAACCAACAATATAAACTATTTACATAGATGCATAAGTTGAAGAGAACAAAGAATAAAAATAAAATGCATAAAAAGAAATCTTCAAAGTATAATATGAAATCATACAGACCAGTTATTCTTGTCCAATATTTCTACTACTTTTTGACAAGATATATAAATGTTCTTTTCCTGATAGTTTTTAACTCCATCTGAGATACGGTCAACACAATACTTCTGAAGTCCTTAAAAGTTGGAGATGTTTCACTCTTCCAGTTGGTTGTAACTGTCTTGCATGCATTATCTAAAAATTTCCAAAGAAGTGCATACTTTGCTTTGGGCACACATTGTGGAATAGGAGCATTAAACAGAAATAAAGATTTAGACAAACTTTATTAGATTTAGACAGCTGAAACCTATCATTAAAAACTGTTTGTAAAAAGTAGTTCATTTTGTCCCAAAATACATTAAGCAATTGACAATCAAAAAACATTTGTTGCCAGTCTACCTTCAATTTTGCTTTACACCTCCAACCATCCATAGCTTGTTTAAACATTAATCCTATCCTATGAGATATCAAAAAAGACCTATGAAAAAATTTCCATGCAAGTAACTTTCACTGGATTGACAAGGATGTACACTTAGGAGAAACGAGTATCCATCTTTTCTTCATTTTTATCAGGAGCTCCATTATTAACTAATTTGTAATAATCCCAAAAATCTATTTATAATATGCTTTCATGCTTTTAACTACTTTATAAATTTTAGATAAGTAGCCTTTTTTCTGAACAGCATGATTTGTTAAATAAACATATTCAATACATTTATGGACGTTTTGTCTAATAGTTGGACTCATTAATTCTAATTTATTTATAATATATTGCCTTGGATACTGTATTGGTAACCACATACTACTATCTAGATCAAATGCATGCATAATTTGTTCCATTGTTAATAGTTTACCAGCATATAACAACTGATTCCAAAAAATGTATTCCTTTTCCTTGACAGCTTTAATTGTGGCCACATCAAATGTATGGATACAATAATTAGTACAGGCAATGGGATATAACAAAAAAGTCAATGCCTTAATATCGGGATTCTTGTTTAGATAATCATTGAATAGTTTTACTGTTTCAGCTATAAATTTAGAACTTATATATTTATTTTTATCAAAGGCTGTGTATTCTGTCACTATCCTAAAGAAATAACCGGATATCAAATCTATATATTGCTGTAACACTGAGTGTCTTGATTGCAACCAAATGTTTTCATGGATTTGTTTTCACCTGACTGTATAAGAGGTATCTCACCACAAACATAAGGTCTTTATGGCAGATGATAAAGCATAACTCTCTGTATTAGATAGATTTATACCCCCTGCTTTCCAGTCATTCAAGTGATGATTAAGAGCTGGGTATACAATTAAACCATAGAAAGATTAAAATCAACTTGTTAAACTGTTTTTTATATTAGAAGGGGAATAGAAAATGTTTGCATAAAATATAATTTTGGAAAGATAATTATTTTAATTATGTATAATTTGTCCTCCATTGTAAAGAAAAACAGTCCATTTTTGTATGAGACATTTTATATGATTTAAAATATTATTATAGTTGAGACAGTGTCTCACTTGTATCATTAGTTAATAAAACCCCTAAATATTTAATTGTATTATCAGAAACAAGATATTGAGAGAATTTCTTATTCAAATTTATTTTGTCAGAGTTCAATAACAAAAAAATTGTTTTGTTTTCATTGAATTTAAGTACAGAGACAGACTGAAAGTGCTCAATTGATTTCAATAAAGCATCTAATGAGCTAACATTCTCATTTAGAGTAAGCAAAACATCACCAGCAAAGAGCTGAACCTTAATTTCTAGGTTATTCCCAATCTGTAAGCCTTTAATCCTTGAATCCTTTGTAATATAGTATGCAAAGGCTCTATAACTAAAGCAAACAACAGAGGGAATAAAGGGCATCATTGCTTTGTGCCTCTAGTAATTGCTATAGATGTAGAGAGACATGACCCAATCTTGACATATGCTGAAGATTTCGTATAAAGAATTTTAATTAACTCATTCACTCCAATGGAACTCAGGAAGTTAGGACTGTAACTTCCAGTGGGTGGAGCCTAAGCCTTTTGACAGAATCAAATTATGTCCTCACATTTCAAACAAACATTCATATTTCTGGAACCATAGGGATTATGAAAGAAGTATAAATGGGAAAAACTATTCAGCACAAACTATTTTTATAGTGGAAGTATTCTTTAGATTCTAGGTCTTAAACTCAGTTTGTAAGTCACAGTAAACACAGTAACTATTACATTTGTAATATTTTGTAGACAATTTACAATATCTCAGCAACCACTTAAGTTATACACATACTGTCAGCAATATTGTATTCAGCTAACTGAGAGCTTTCATATGAGGCTAAGGAGCTCTGTCTGTGTTACTTGGTTGTTAACATATTTAGAAAAATGTGAAAATTATATCTATATAAATTAATATAATAAAAACAACAGTTACTATCTATTTACCTGCATAGGCAGAGATCAAATATTAATGCAGTTGAGTTTGCCATCGTCTAAGCTTTAAGATGAAATCTTTTAAAACCTTGTTGATAGCATAGTTTTGGATCATTGATGCAAATATGAACAGCAATATTTGATGCCTAGAAGAGTCAGTAGGCGTTAACTGCAGACACACCTGGAGGTATCACTTGGATGTAATGAGTTTACTGAATAAACTTAAGCCAGAAACCATATTTTTCTAAAGCTACTATTAAATAGTCCCAGTCAACTGAATCAAAGGCATTGTTTATGTCTCGACTCACTAGGGTCATATTCCTCTTTTTAAGATTTACATAATCAATTAGAGAAAGTATTCTTTTAATGTAATAAGTGTTTCTGTTCTTAAAACCTGTTTGATCTCCATCTATTAATAAAGGAAGCAACTGCTTAATTCTATCTGCATGAATTATCATGAAAAGTTTGTAATCAACATTCAAATGAGACATTGGTCTATAACAGGAGCATTGAGCAGCACTTCTTTCAGATTACAAAATAGGTGATATTACTGTATACTTACAAGAAGAAGGTATATCTATACCATCCTTTACTAAGTTAAATACTTTTAACATCAAAACTAAAGTTTCTTTGGGCAGAAGTTTAAACATTTCTATAGTACTACAGTCTGGCCCGTCAGCCAACTCACTCTCAAAAGTGTGAGACTCAATTTTGAAATTTCTTTTGAAAAATAAAACTGATATTCAAGTAAAAAAAACTCCTGTAAATTCTGAATCTCACTGTTACACCTTTAAATATTTTGTAATGGGGCTTTGCTTCCTGCACCCTCGATCTGCAGGGCTATATCCCCCATTACCACCACACCTATATATACTAGATTTGATATTGCCAGTCTGTAGTTAAGGGAAATATTGTAAGATATCACAATAAATATCACAATATAAGACACAAAGTGTCATCCCCATTCAGATTTGTATTTCCTACTTTTCTGAGGATCAGTTACAATACTTGAAATTTCAAGGGTATTGCATTTAACCAACTGGTATTTTAATGAGTAGAACATTCAGACAAACTCTGACCAAAAGGACCCAGTGAAAGTGCTGTCATTCATAAATGAGTAGCCTAGTCCTACCTTTAATGCAAATGCACTTGAAAAGAACATTAGTCGACAAATGCCATGAGTTTTTTAAGACTTGTTTTTAAATATTAAACATTATGAAAATGTATACAAAATATAGAAACTAAAGTCTAAATTGTTCTTAATTATTATAATTTTAAAACATTGTAACACAGAAAGTGCACTGAATACAGGTACCAAGCAGCCACTATAACCAGGAATCCAAAAACAGTACCTCGGAAAGAAAAAAAATAGCTCTCTCTCACTCTGAGACCAAACTTTAATACGAAGTATACCAACACGTAAATGCTTTACAGACACTGTGTTTTCGTCCCTATTACACAGACTTTTTCAAATGCGGACTTTGCACAATCCTAACTTTTATCATTCATCTGTTTATTTTATTTATTTTTTATTTTACATTTGTTGACCGGGCTAATCCAACTGGATACATGTCCATTTTCAGTGGAGGCCCGAGGAGAAAAGCTCCAGTAAAAAAACATATTAAAAACATATTAAAAGCATCCTCAAAAAAAAAAGAAGCACAGAGATATATCGTACAACTATTAGAAAATAACATTAATATAGAATGATGCATCATCAGATTAACAAAAATTTACAATTTGCATATTTTGATTTGTAAAAATTTACAAATACCAAAACATAATTTACAAGAAAGTACCGTTAAAAAGTGAGTTAAAGAATCAAACATGGAAAGTAGTACTCAGGAATGATAATGTTAGAAATTAAGAGAAAAGATTAGTTTATAGATAGTTACATAAAGAGGATTATAGTTCAGAATATTATGTTTTAAATGAAACAGGAAAATTAGTGAATAATAGTTAGTCAGGGTTGGTACAAGAGCATAACCAGTGGTTAGACAGGAAATGTTTTAGGTTAGTTTTAAATAATGGGAGAGAGGTTATGGTTGTAAGGTCTTGTGGTAATTGATTCCATATTTTAGCAACTGAGTTAGAAAATATGGAGTCGCCTGCTGAGTTATATGATAAGGAAGTGTAAATCAACATTTTGTTAGCGGAACGTAGATTCCTCAGGTTGTTATATGACCTTATGAAGGTAGAAAGAATTGGGGTGTTGTTGGGTTGGTATAGGGCTTTGTGGGCAATTATAAGTTGGTTGAATTGTAATTGGTGAGGTAATTCAAGCCAGCCTAGTTGTTTTAGGTTCTGGCAGTGATGAGTCCTGTAAGGAGAGTTTGTAGCAAATCTGGCAATATTGTTGTATGATCTAGCTAGTTTGTTAAGGTTATGTTTAGAAAGATTGGTATATATGGGAGAAGCATATAATAGGGTAGAGATTAGGTGAGTTCTAGATATTGTGGTCCTGGCTTCAGGTGTTAGGAAAGGTTTAATTCTATAGAGGGATCCGTGTTTTCTGTTAATATTCTTTATTGTGGTGTTTATGTGACTGTCAAACTTTAGTTGATTGTCAATTGTAATACCTAGGAGTTTGGTGGTGGGGTCTGGAGAAATAACAGTACCATTACTGGATGTGAGTGTGAAATGAAGAGGGGGAGACAAGTAAGAGGGTGTAAAGAGCAAAAGTTTGTTTTTTTTAGGGTTAAGGAGAAGACAATGGTTAGAGAACCATTGTTCTATAGTGGTGAAAGCTTTTTGTGTGAGAGAATGAAGTTCAGTTTGGGATGTGCCAGAACAGATTATGGTAGAGTCATCTGCATATTGAATGCAGGTAGAGAGTGGAGTAGAAAGATGAAGGTCATTTATGAAAATGGAAAACAATAGTGGTCCTAAAATGGAGCCCTGAGGGACACCTAGGGAGGTGGGAAGGAGGTCTGAAAGATGGTTTTGCCAGAGAACCGCATGTTTTTGGTTTTCCAGGTAAGATGTAAACCAGTTCATAGCAGGATTGTCGAGAGAGAGGAACTTCAGAAAGTGGAGGAGAAGCTGATGATTGACCATGTCAAAGGCTTTGGATAGGTCTACAAAGAATGCTGAGGAAGGAATATTTTTATTGCGATTTTTATTGATACTGCTAGTAAAGGATAACAAGGCTGTGGTGGTACTATGGAATGGCCGAAAACCATGTTGACAGTTAGCTAGAAGATTATGGAGGAGTAGGTGGTTTAGTAATTGTTTGTGGATGCATTTCTCCATTATTTTAGCGAGTGGAGAGAGTAGAGCTATGGGGCGATAGTTATAGAAATCAGTGGAGTCTCCACCTTTGTGAAGAGGAATAATGTGTGAGATTTTCCAGATAAATGGGATAGTGCCTTCTTTTATGGTTCTATTAATCAATATGGAGATGGGATAGGCAATAGCTTTGGCTCCTATTTGAAGGTAATCTGCTGGTAATTTATCAGCTGAGGGGTAGTCGGTTTTAATTTTTGAAGTAAGGAGGAGATATAGGAGGTGGGTATAGGTTTGAGATGGAAGGGGGGGTGGAGCTAGGAGTGGGCAATTTGGAAGTATCAGGTTTTTGTTGATTTGCTAGATTTAGTATAGCAGTAGTAAAGAAATTATTAAAGGCATTTGCTGTTTGGGTTGGACAGTCATGGTTGGAGCCTAGTGGATTAGGTGTGGCTACTTTGCCTGGTGATAGTAGTGTGTTAATAGTAGTCCAGAACTTTTGTGGTTGTTGAAGGGATGATTGTTGTAAACTCTGGAATAGTATCTCCACACAAATCAAACTCTCTGACAAATTCAATAGTTTTAAACCAATGGTTAAAAAACATCTTAACCAAGCCTGGTCCTGCACATGCTCAAGGCTGAGACCTTGTTCTCACCGTATGATACTCTCCAAATATTCTCCTTAAACAGAATACACTCAACCTCTCACTGAAATGGCAACACATTTTTTCCATAACTGCTGCCTGTACAATCTATCAAGCTGCATGTGGCCTTTCGCTTTAGTAACTTCCACCTCTGTAAATCTTAGAAACTATATGTAACCACTGGTTATGTATAAATGTAAATAGGTTCATAGGTGAGTGCTAAGCTAATGGTCCTGGAGCCAACACAAGCCTAGCCCAGGAACATACCCAGACGTCCTGTTGCTGGATGTTATAAATACAAATGTAACTACTGTGTTTATCTGGAACTTAGTATAATGCAATGTAAGCAAAAGGAGCTTTTTTTCTTGGGCCTCTGCTGAAAATAGGTATTACCCAGTCAGACTTTCCCCGTAAACAAAGACAAATAAATAAATAAATAAACTCTACTCAACTCTAGTTGTGCACAAACATACCCGCCCACCCACACAATCTGTACACTAACTCACCCCTTAAGAATGTCAAGCATCCAATGGGGAGTCCCTGTTCCCCATACACATTTTCTAAGAGTCTTTAATTTCAAAAACTACTTAGTAATTGCCTTAGAATTTAACTTTCCCTTCAAACAGATCATCATTCTTTAATCTGCCTAGTCTTCCTTGTATTTCCCAGTGAACTTCTCTCTCTCTCTCACTCTATCTGTCCAGCTACAGCATTGTCATTATTCACCCCTTCCCTCTGCATCTCAAGTAAAACTCTGCCTCTCTGAATTACTATGGTTTTTAAAACTCAGGTCAGCTTTACCCTTGTTAATCTGACCAGATTCATTCCATAGAAAGTAATTTTGTAACTTGTGTGAATGCTCCTCTCATCATACAAGACTAAAATCTGCCATTTTTAAACTTACTCAGCTATCTCCTAGTGTGGTGCTTCAAGAAAGCTTAATCCTTTGTTGTCTGGGAAGGCCTGGGAACTCAGGTCATGAAATGTTGAACCAATCTCAGCTGAAATTCCTTCAAATAATTGAAATGAAGAAGTGTGTTGTTTATATTTATTTTTGTTTGGGGGGTGAGTACTCTAGACAAACTTCATTTTCAAATAAGCCAGAGCAAAAACAATTCAAACAGAAACTGCATACAGCTGTAGAAAGAGTCATGTGACAAATTACTTATAATGTATCAGAACAAACTGCAAAAAACATGTAGACTCACCGAAAGAAGAGTTTAATCTGTCACGTCTCATGTATTCAAATCAGACACTGAGGCATGGAATGCGATCAAGTTGTTCATTGTACATAAACACATCAGGGGCTGTAACTGGAACATATACTTTGAACTATATGGTTACTGACTGACTCATTACTTCTAACATACTCATATGTGCATCTCCATTCAAGCTTACGCTCACACTGAGTCCACAAAATGGCACTGTTCTCACACGTGCTCAGTAACTTATTTGTATGTGCTGTCTAGCTACAGTGGCTGACTAGGTTTAATATAAACATTGATCTACATCTTCTCTCTTTACTTTTGTTCAACATTGCAAATATGAGAGCAAAGACATATTTAAGTGCTAGATATTATTTCAACATTTCAACAAAACATAACTGACTTCAAGTCCAATTCGCTGTGTATTTAGGATTGGGTCTGGAAATTTCTTCCCAATCTGGTTACATAGAAATTCTGACTGGGTTTAGCAACAAGGACAGTCTCTGGAGATTTATTCAAAATTGGAACATCTGGGTTTACATCAAAGTTGTTTGAAGGAAGCATACTGTCCTTTTGAATTCAAACAGTTGAGGAGCCACTCTAGGAATTAGAGTTATCGGCACAGGCAGTCTGCTGTGGGACTGGTTCGGAGACAGGTAACAAATGTCTATGATTCCTTCTGAAATCCATTCCATCCGACTGTATAATGAAAGATTTCAGTTACTCACAAATGCTCTTCATGATTCTCACTCAGACATATCCTTTAGATGTTTGCATTCTCGCAACTTCTCCTTGTAGTAATGGTCAAAGGGATTTACTGGTCTTATCATAGTCCAACTTTTGTGGCAGATGTTTTCTCGAACGTTGAGCCTTGACCACTGTATTGTTTTTTGCATTTGGTACTAACAATTTTTTGGTGATTGGAAAAGTTGCTCGTATCTGTGTGGACATCAGTCTTTAAGCAGGTGAACCAAGCAAGTTGTCTCGAGGAATGTTTCTGAGATTGAGGAAAACATCAGTACCATCTCTCTTGGATTTCTACAACAAGTGTTTTGCAAACTGAGTTGCATGTTCACCTAAACCATTGGCTTGTGGATACTCAAGACTGCTGGTAATATGGACAAAGTCCCAAGACTCAGCAAATTTCTTGAACTGATGACTTGTAAACTTGTGCATCATTGTTAGACATGACTTTGTGTGGACTACCATGGACAGAAAAATGTCTCTTCCAATTTTGTAATGACTGTGCTGGACGTTAAATTAGGAAGTAGGTCAATTTCAAACCAACTTGAGTAGGAGTCTACTAACACCAAGTGATTTTGACCATTCCATTCGAAAATATCTGTAGCAACCGTTGACGATGGTAATTCAGGAATCTGGTGTAGCTGAAATGGTTCTTTTTGTTGATGCAGTTTAGTGTTGTTGCAAATTGAACATGCTAGAGTTTCCTTCTGTATATCTTTGGACATATAAGGCCAAAATACAATGCATCTTGCCCTTCTTTTAGCTGATTCAGTCCTTGGGTGACCATGATGAAAATTTTGATATATTCCTACTTTAATGGTTTAGGAATTACCACTTTCGGACCTTTCATGATGATTCCATCTTCCATTATGATGAGCTCATCTCTGTAAGGAAAATACTGCTGAATATCAAACGATAAACTGGTTTGTGGTGTTGGCCATCCTTGACTGATAACGTTTTTCAGCTTCTGGAGAACTGGGTCTGAAACTATGTTTCTTAGTTCATCAAGGCATGATGATGAAAAAATTCTGACTTCCAGGACTTCAAAGTCTGCTGTTTCATTTTCATGTTGCTCTGTCATTTGTCTGGGTCTGCATGACAAAGCATCACCAAGGTATAAGTAATTTTCCTTTTTATAAATAATACTGAAATTGTACTTTTGCAATTTTAACATCATGCTTTGCAGTTGAGCTGGGGCAGTAATGCATTGGCTTTTTCAAAACTGTCACTAATGGTTGGTGATCAGTCTCTATATGGATAGGTCTGCCATAAATATAATTATTGAAGTTTGTGGATAATGTATCTCTGTTTGGGTTAAAGTTCTTTATGCACAGGCTACTAGTATGCCTTCTTGAAGACATGCTGCACCAAGGCCATACTTTGAAGCATCACAAGAAAGAGTTACAAGTTTACGGACATCATAATATCTCAATGTGGGTAGACTGGCAATTTTCTTCTTCAGAATATCATATACTCTTTGGTGTTGTTCCAACCAGGACCAGTTTACATTTTTGCATGTCAACACACATAATGGTGCAGAAAGCTCACTCATATCTGGGATAAACTTTCCTAAATAGTTGACCATACCTAGAAAATGTTGTAAAGATGTGACACTCTCTGGAACTGGCATTTCCACAATTGCTGTTTGCTTAGACAGATCTGGTTATAAGCCAGAACTGGTAAACAAATGTCCCACATAAGTAACTTCTTTCAATTTGAATTAAAATTTCTGAGGATTCAGTTTAAGATTTACTTCATGTGCACAGTTTCGAACGTTCCTGAGATATCATGTTTGCCTTCATGAATGCCACCAACAATAATGTTGTCTATTATAATAGCACACGAATAACCAGAAAAAAATTGCTGCATGGCACGTTGGAAGACTTCACTGGCAGAAATGATTCCAAATGGCATTCTCAAAAATCTGTATCTACCAAATGGTGTACTAAATGTAGTTAACAATGAAGATTTGCAATCCAGTGAAATTTACCAAAAAGAGCTTTTTGCATTTAAGACTGAAAAAACAGTGGAAATTGGCATGAGATTGGCTACCTCTTCTACTGTATACACTGGATGATGAGGATACTTAAGTGCTTTGTTTAAGTCTTGTGGATCAATACATATTCGAATATCATCTGAGATTTTCTTATGAGCTACGACCATGGAGGACACCCATTCAGTCGGTAATTCTACTGGAGTGAGGACACCTAAGTTCACCATTTTGTGTAGTTCTGCTTTTACTTTACAATGCACTGCTAATAGAATCTTCCATGCTGGTCTAACAACTGGACTTACTTCATGGCTTAACTTCATGGAATATGTGACTGGAAATTTACCAAGCTCGTCTTTGAAAATATCAGCATAGTCACTAGAAATACTCTGTGTAAAACTATTGTTGTTGTTGTTCATACTTATATGGTGAACCTCTTTATTAAATAAAATCAGTCCCATTCTCAGACACTATGTAAAACTGCAAGTCATAGATGTCTCCAGCAGAATGGCATGAAAGAACTATTGTGCCATCAGTTTGAATCTCTTCACTACCATAAGCAACTAGTTTTGTATACTTTGCTAAATCAAGTTTCTCACCAGCTTTTACTTTAGCAAACATTTGTGCTGATATAACATTGCACTTAGATCCAGTGTCTACTTTAAGCTCTACAGGTTTCCCATTAATTTGTACAGTACAAAATATTTCACTCTTTGTTGGCAACTGATAGTCTACTGTATTAACTGTTTCACTGATCACAGAGACACCATCGACATAGAAATGTTGCTCGCAGCTCTCAGAGTTTGCTACAGTCTCTGTCTGATCTACTTGCTTCTTCCAATACTCTCTTTTAACATAAGTTTGTGACACTTTAGACTTGCAAAGCCTTTTGAAATGATTCAACTTTTTACATCTGTGACATTGCTGATCAAAAACTAAATACTTTTCCCACTTAGGTTCATGATTGCCTCCACAGTTGCAACAGTTAACAAGGAGGTTGAGTGTGGCACTACTTCTCAGTTTATATTTCTTTTTCATCTTAACTTTCTGCTGCTGTTCACTGTCAGTTTACTATCAAAATTCTGTAACTAAGTTTGTCGGACATTCATTTAATCACGGAAACTTGCCAAATAGTCAATTTTACTTACATTTAAAAATGTTGAAAGTGTCTGAATGGGTTTTTCAACACTCAGAATGTCCGTGGAGCCTAACCATTCAAGTAATACTTCCTATACATGATTTCTCATTTCTGTGAATGAGACTGTATACATAAATATCACCAGAACATGTTTTAAACACCAGATTCAAATTGCTGAATACAACTGTCCGCTGTACTTCAGATATTCTAAACACAAGCAGATATTACAATAAGGTGCTCAACAGTCACTCACCTGAAAACCCATCAGTGATGTAAAGAGTTTGAAAAGAGTAGCAGAGCCATACAAAAAGGTGGAGACCTGAAAAAAAAATCACACAGTATGCAAAGCATCCATGTTTCCTTAAAGCAGTACCAAACAAGCAAATACTTATATTGGTGTGTGTCTTTATCACCCAAATTGTAGATATGGCATAAATATGACACATTATAAGAGTATAATTCCGATATGTTGCTGTTCCCTTACAATAACCACAGGAATTTAGAAGGAACAATGTTGAGCAACTAACTCAACTAAACCCCTGTTGGTTAAACTTTCCAAATTTAGTCTCCTTATCAACCAAACTCCTGCGTTTTTGAGAGGATGGTAAACGACTAATTAATCTGCTATGCAAATCTTTGACATGATTCTGCTCAAGCTGGATAGCGTGCAGAACATAAACATATACAGTTTCTGTTTACCCAGCAGACTTCTAAGCCATCTATCTCATCCCTCAACAGCATTCTGACTTCTGGGATAACCTAACGAACATGTATCCCACTGATTCCAGAAGGCAACATCAAATAGGGGAGGAAATCTCTCGGCAGAGTCGCTGCTCTCATGCAGTATTTCCTGGGCCTGCCAATAATGTAGTTATCCTTAAAAATGTACATAATGGCTTTCCTTTTTCAGGCATATCTTGTTCAATTTCAACCATTGTGATAAGGACATTATCTGAGTGTATGAATGCGAGCGCAGGTATTTGTTTGCATAAAACTGCAAATCGCATATTACTTCCAAACTCTGCTGACAGCTGTAGTTTCTTAATTTGACGCCATGTGATCTGGCACAAATGAAACCAATAGCCGTCTAATAGAGTTAACTGTGTTCTTCTCAAATTCACAAAGCACCATGCGTGGCAAAAAGGACAAACTGTAATGGTCACATAACTGCATAACACATTGCCAAACCTGGTTATAGCAATCCTCACATTTACTTGGCATTATACCAAATATAGCTGGGTCTGTCCATTTGCATTCATTCATTAATAAACAGCAATGTATACTGTAGATTTGTTTGCATTCAGCAGTACTAATAGGGAATGTACCATCAACCAAAATATACTCGGAGTCGCACAGCATATGAAAATTCTCTTCAGTTGTTATCATCACTGCACCAGATCTAGCATTGGATACAATTGTATGTTCTATAATGAATTCACAGTTTTTTCTAGGCAAGTGCTCAGGTCTAAGGTCCTTTAATGCCTGAATGTCAGTAAACATGCTCTTACATTTCATTTGTCTCACCCTATTTACTGTCTGTTTCAGTGCTGCAATGTTGGGTAATGTATTCACAATGCAAGCAGAGGCAGTAGCTAATACTTTGGAGACAATTTTACATGGCTCTTCCACACAACACTGTACCCATCTTTTAATGCTATCACGCACCTTACATTCCTCTACTTTCATAACATCAGGTGCATGAAAATGGCCATTTGGCTTTAATAACTTCTTGCCATCTATGGTAAATTCAGTTATGCAATGTCCTTTACTCTTGTCCTGTGCCTTACATACACAACAGCAATGCAGTCTAGTTTCATGTGTTTTCTCCAAATAATAACGGTATCCCTCCATACATAACAATTCCTTCCCTTCCTGTGATTTAATGGTGTCATACATATCACCAGTTGCACCCGGTACATACACTTCAGGGTCTGCATCCATATTTCTCTGGAAAAGACATTAGAAATAACATTACATATTGTCCTAATCATATCAGAAAGAAAGTCTAGGACAAGTCAATATTACCTTACCAGTGCATGTTATAATCTTTCCAATTACTATCCTTAATATTCCGTTTGTCATGTAAGTGTATATTACTCAGACCGAGCCATATAAACTTCCCTTTTAAATTTACAACCACAGTATGCATACACACGTTGCTTTCAGGGTTGACCAATAAGCTGTAATGCTCATGTAACGTTAGCATGTACAAATGGATGTAACCTAAGGGAACTTTAACCCCAATGAAATGTCACCAGACGTCTGTTTGTTACGTATGAGCACTATGAACAATGTTGCAGACAGCAATGTACTGTAAGTAATGATGTCAAGGATTATTCTTCTCTCTTTGTAAGCTATGACATATATTCTATCTGCTATTACGGGATCATGACATATATTCCACCTGCTATTACAGGATCATGACATATATTCTATCTGCTATTACGGGGTCATGACATATATTCTATCTGCTATTACGGGATCATGACATATATTCTATCTGCTATTACGGGATCATGACATATATTCTATCTGCTATTACGGGATCATGACATATATTCCATCTGCTATTACGGGATCATGACATATATTCTATCTGCTATTACGGGATCATGACATATATTCTATCTGCTATTACGGGATCATGACATATATTCTATCTGCTATTACGAGATCCTTAATGCAGATTATGTTGACCTAACTACCATTGCAGGTTGTACTGATTGAAATAATGTTCAGTATCCAGATGGGATTATTCTTATTAACATAGTTAACATAGTTTACACATGTTTTATTCTCGAAATGCAATATGTCGAGGTACAGATGTTCACATACGGCATGATGAGGATTTAATAACTGAATATAACAGTGTAATCGGTAATATAGTCGTTCACATATATTTCCATTTGGAATTTTTAACATGTACAGTTCGCGTGTTTGGTATTTTGACATTCACACATATGACACATGAAATTTTGATAGTAAAATGTTCACTGTCAACATTCACACTAGCAGATACTGCAAACATGCTTTTCTCATTCGTAAGCATATTCATATGCTTTTCTGTAAGCTCATGTATTTGGCAAATCTCTATGGCTTTGCTTAATGTTAATTCCCTATCTCAAAACAAAATCTTTCTCATTGCATCATTAACACCACATACTGTCTTTTATCAACTCATGTGGTAGATCATCAAATCTGCATGTTTTTGCTTTATTTCTTAAGTTAGTAATATATGCTGCAATAGTTTCACCAGACTTTTGATTTACCATGTAAAATTTGTGCCTTTCTATTGTAATATTCATTTGAGAGTTACACATTTCTCTACATTTACATTTTAAGTACTCAGGGTCTTCCTACGTTTCAGCCTGTATCACAATATGGCGGTTCTCTTCCTCCCCTGCACACCCAGCATGTGCATACACAAATGAATATTCTTGCTCAATGGCCTCTGAGCCAGCTAAATTGAGAAGTATAAATGGTCTTGTACATGCGCCTTTATCAGAAAATGCAGCCTGTATGAAAATATATTCTTGCTCAAACATTCGCCAATTCTCAGCAATATTATTACCAAACATCAGCAGTTCACATCTGCAAAAATCCCTCTGTCATAACAACAGATTTCTTTTAAACATAAGTATAGACCTGGCACTTGTAATATTGCTCAAGTGCACAACAATCTCTCTGAAAATGCTTTATTTTAACATTGCAAATACCTCGAATACTCTGGAAACTTTGGACACTTCATAAAGTCTTAGTTACTGAGTTAAAATCCGGCCATTTTCACCTTTTCAAACATTTTAAACACTTCAGAGATTATTTCAAACACTTTAAATATTATGCCACTATCTCGGACATTTCAAACATCTTGGAAATTATTTTGAACACTTTGAATGCTATGCCACATGTTTGGCGACTGAAAATCATTGGAAACAAAATTACGTAACTTTGAATAACCGCTGACCTGTTTGCGAGTTCACTCCTGGATATTGTTCCACTTCTAACTGTGTGCCTCATGCTTTGCAAGCTTCAACTCTGGATCCCATTCTGACATCATGCCACATGTCTTGTGTATGCAAATGAGACACTGAGGCACGGAATGCGTTCAAGTAATTTATTGTGCATAAACATATCAGGTGCTGTAACTGGAACATATACTTCGAACTTCATACCCTTATTGACTGACTCATTACTTCTAAAACACTCACATGTGCATCTCCGTTCAAGCATACATTCACACTGACTGACTGCACAAAATGGCACTCATCTTGTACGTGCTCAGTAACTTATATGCAAGTGCTGTTGAGCTACAGTGGCTGACTAGGTTTCAATATACACACTGATTTACATAATCTACAGGAAAGGGCAGTGTACAGATAGTTTTATGCTGGGTGTAGCAAAATGTAACAGTTCATAACCGGTTTTGTGCAGAAATAACTGGATGCGCTAAATATGTACTATAGATACCTACAATAATAGTAAAGGAGATACAGTTGTCTGTTACACTTGTAGATTCTTGTAGTGTTCTACAAGGTAAATAATAAAACTGTATACACATTTAAAGCAGCTATTTACAATGACAGAAAAGCAACTTAAGCCTCATATGATGTTAATAGACAGGTATTCATAACCTGGGTGACTAAGCAGTTAAAAAATGTACTGCTCAGGCAACAATTAAGTGCAAGAGTGTGTCTCATGTTATATACATTTTTCAGAATTCAGAAAAAAATAAGAATGAGAAAAATTGCACATCATACCTTTTAAAAATGCAGAGAAAGGGAAGTACCACTGTTTTATAAAGCCTTTAAGCAATGGTTAATCACAACATTGGTTCTAACAAGAGTAGGCCAAAATATGCCACAGTTAAAAAATGAGTCTTCAAGTCCTGAGTGGAAGCGATATTACAGTGTTATGAATGGTGCTGAGAACATATGTTGACAGGTAGATTAAGCTAAGCTATAGTTACTGCATAGCCAATCAGATGTGAGTCTGATGAGCCTGTCATTGGCCATTGATCAGTGTTCCACCCTGGTAAACAAATTTAAATAAATAAATAAATATATAAACAAACAGGTTATTATGCTTATTATTCAACTTCAGTATAATAAGGAGCATAATACAGTGGATATAAAAAGTGTACACACCCCCTGTTAAAATGCCAGGTATTTGTGATATAAAAAAAATGAGACCACAATAAATCATTTCAAAACTTTTCCCACCTTTAATGTGTCCTATAACCTGTACAATTCAATTGAAAAACAAACAAATCTGTTAGGGGAAAAATATAAAAAATAAAAAACGTACAATATGCTGGTTGCATAAGTGTGCACACCCTTAAACTAATGCTTTGTTGAAGCACCTTTTGATTTAATTACAGCATCACCATTCATCAAATGGTGCATCTATCACATCCCTCGTGTGTCACACAGGCAGTCCTGCATCATTTTGCTTTTTCTTTCTTTGTATAGTTGTTTATGAATTACTATTTTCATGGTTTTCCACATGGGCATGGCTTACGCTAAGCAAAGATCCATTGTCTAAGACTGAGTCGTTCATTAACAGTAACATTCAGCAAAATGGCAGCAAAATTGAATTGCATTATTTTATAAAATTTAGGGGTTTAGCTCTTCACAACTTTAGTATTCAACCAAAACCTGTGTTAAGGTGGTTCACAGGAAGACTGCATGCTTTACTGTAATATTCTGTCTCAGTAATCTATTTGTACAAGATGACTTAGACTGTTATTAGCTTCCAGTTTCCTCCACCATTGCATTCTATGATCGACATCTTGAAAAAACTGTCAGTGGTAACAACTGCCATTGTACTCAGCACCTCTCTTCTGTTACAGGATGGAGTAGAAGGATACAGTGTAGAATGTCATTAATGTGGCCTTGAAGGTCAGGAATTAGAGGACTGGTCTGGTAAATCAGGTGTCATAAGTTCAAATCTCACCAAGACCTATTATCATGCCTTAGTCTCACAGTTAGCAAACAGTTTTAAGGTATGAGTACAGTTGAGGAAATGTGAAAGGTTTTGTGAGAGGTGAGGATTTGTGAAAGTTTTGTGATGAGTTAGGATTGCACTGCTTGGCAAATTAGATGTTTTGTGGTGACTGAGGGTTTGGAGTAAAGGTTCTGTGAGAAGAGGGGGAGGTGTGTTTGTTCGTGGATGTGCTAGGAAGAGGGTAGATAAATGAAAATCAAGTAGGATAACTGTGAGGTATTTGGGAGATGGTAATGGATAATAGAAGGAAATATGTATGAGTAATTCTGTATGAGTATATTAAGGAAGGAAGAGTATGTGTGAGAGGAAGGTAGTCAAAATGTGGAGAAACCATATTTATCTGAGTTTTTGTGGATGAAGCAAAGAAAAAGGATGATATTTGGTACAAATATATTAAAAGTAAGAGGTGTAGTTCGGGAATGTCAAGAAAGTTGTCTGTCTTGTGCTAGAGGAAGATGGAGTAAGGTTTTAATATTTAGGAAATAATGTGTGGTGATGGGCGGAGGGAAGGCAGGAAGTTATGTGTAAGGAAAAAAGGCAGGAAGTGATGTGTAAGAAATGGGTGGAGAAAAAGAAGAAATACTGCAGAATTTAGATGTGTGTGCAGGGAGTGCGAGTGCTGAATAGTGAGAATATGACTGATTGGTATTTTGTTGGGTGGAGTTTACTAAGTTTAAATTTAGTGTAAGTGAGGATGAGTGGTAATTGAGGTTAGAGTAGAGCAGCAAAGTGAGACAAAAAGTGGCAAACAGAGCAGGAACCACCCGAGCAGGGCGTTATGTGAGTTCAGGAACAATCTGTGAAATGAGGCTTGAGAGGGGAAATCACTAGGAATGAGACAAAAAGTGGCAATGGCAAACAGAGCAGGAACCACCCGAGCAGGGCGTTATGTGAGTTCAGGAACAATCTGTGAAATGAGGCTTGAGAGTGAGTTCAGGAACACCCAGAATGAGGCTTGAGGGGAAATCACTAGGAATGAGACAACAGAGCAGGAACCGCCTGAGCAGGGCGTTATGTGAGTTCAGGAACAATCTGTGAAATGAGGCTTGAGAGGGGAAATCACTAGGAATGAGACAAAAAGTGGCAATGGCAAACAGAGCAGGAACCACCCGAGCAGGGCGTTATGTGAGTTCAGGAACAATCTGTGAAATGAGGCTTGAGAGGGGAAATCACCAGGTAAGTGAAAGAAACTGCTATCATTTGTCTTGCTTATGCCGCTAGGGGAGATAATTTGTTTAGAGATGAGAAAAACATAAAAGTAGCCTGTCCAAGGTACTCATACAAGATGTAAAAGAGCTGATTAATACTTTTGCAAATTCAAAGAGATGGGTAATAGCAGAGCATGCACTCTGAGCTGTTGTGCCAGAATGACCTAGGATAACTTAGATACCTAAAACTGACCAGAGGGGTGAGGGAGGAATAAGAGGAGTCCAGCATTTTAGACAAGATGGTCATAACTGTTACTTTTTTAAATTGTAGAGGCTTCTAGATATTACAAATAAAGTGAGGCAGTGGCAAGCCTGATTATAACTGGCTATAGGTGAATTTATGTGAGACCTGATCAGCTCTGTAAACTCCTGAATTATACAAATAATAGACAAAACTGTACTGCTATTTTTACATATATTGACAGACACAAGAGCAGCCTGTGTAAGGTACTCAGGCAAGCTGTTTTTGCATGCACTGACAGTTATATTTGGAGAAATTAATCTGTCTTTAGGGTGGCTGGTCGACTTCTGTCCTCACACTGTGGCTTCTTGGATGATTTATAGAAGAGTGTAGTGTGAATAATGACAGGTAAAGCAGTGAACATTTTCTTCCCACAGGCTTGGCTTTACCTTTCTGTTATGGTTAATTTAATAAGTGTGATGACAACATAGATAATGGCAGTAGGAGCAGCTTTTAGAAACTGAGGTGGACATTTTCCATAAGCCATCAAATTATATTTTAGGGGGATCCAGTAGTTTAAACAAGATGGCCGGGACTGTTACTGGTTTTGACTCAATGTCTTTTTAATTCCTCTAAATCTTTTGGGTTTCTAATACTATTACAGGAATGGACCCCATTCCTAAGTCAAAGTATAATTAAAGTTCATGAAATTAATATTGTTTCAGTCTTTGATGTCAGCCAAAAGTGCTCTTTGCAGCACCCGCTATGTGACCAGTAATGACTCCTTCTGCAATTCGTATGGAGTTACAGGTATTGGTAACATATCTAAATATGATTGTAGATTCTATTTATAAGACCCATTGCTCCTACTACTATTGGACCTCTCTGGGTATCTTTCTTACACATTGCTCTCATTTCTTCCTGCAAATCCTGATATTTTATGACTTTGTGTCTCTCTCTGTACGTAAGACAATGTAGTCACTGGGTGTGGCTATTTCAATGATCAATACTACTTTTGTCTTCTTTTAATGGTCCACTATATCTGGTTTTGTAGCAGCTATCTTTTGAACTGTTGGTAATGGGTGATCCCATGTGATATAAACTTCATCATTTTCTATGATGCTTTGTGGATCATGTTTCCAGTGTTTTTCAGCCACTTCAGTACCATAATGTTTGCACAATCTCCAGTGCAACAGTCTGGCCACATTATTATGCCTTTCAGTCTACAGTCCTTCTGCTATTAGTATGTCACAGCCAGCAACAAGGCATGCGACTGTTTCCAATTTGGTTTTACAAAACCTGCCTTTGTCTGTTTCTCCCACATGGTCAATGGACTTTGTAAACCAGCATGTAAATAGCCCACTGTCTTGGGCTGCCAATATTAGCCTTTCATCTCTTGGTTTAAATTTGCCTCTCCTTAACCATTCTTGCATTCGTTTCTGATCAACATGAGGTTCTTCCAGAAGTTTTCTATACTTGCAACTATATTTATGCATTTTTCACATTTCTTGCCTTCTCATCTGGTCCTTCACCTTATATTCTTTCTTTTGTTTTTTTTGGCACATTCAGTTGCTGCCTGATTTTTATCTACTTCTGGTTTGATTTCCATTCTTGCTTGATGCTGATATGCTTATACTAAATTAAGCAGAGAAATCATCTGGAATTTATTCTTCTTATATTTCAAAACTTTCACTACATTTGGGTCTTGTGAGGTCAGCAGATATGTGTGGAGTCCCACAATTGCAGATCTATACATGTAATCAATTTCAAGGAGGCCCATCCATCCTTCAGAATGGGGAATATATAATCTTGGTATGCCCTGATTTTTATAAATCATTTGGTGAGCATGAAAAATCCATCTTGTTTTCCTATCTAATCTATCCAGCACATTTTGGGGCCAGTCAATCACTCCAAAACTGTAAGTTAGGACAGGAAGAGCAAATTGGTTTATAGCTTGGATTTTGTTCCTAGATGTCAGCGCTGTTTTCGGAACTAAGTCTTCTAAAGTATTCCTTACTAAGTGTTATTCACATTTGTTCATATTTTATTGTTGATCCTTCAATTCCCAAATGTACACTCCCTCTTGCTCAAGTTCTTTTATATCACATTCTTGTCCCAAACTGATGTTTTCCTGATGCTGCAGTTTTCCTGCTTTAAAGGATGTTTTTGCACACTTATGAAGACCAAATTACATTCTTATATCATCTGAAAAAATTTTGACAACCTGCAGGTGTGCTTTCAGTTCCTCATCTCATGAGTTATTCAGTTTTAAATCATCAACAAAGATAATAAGTTGTTTTCTAGGAGCCAAATTGTAGCCATGGTCTAAGCTGTTAAGTAAACAGCTTAATGGGTTAATGGCAGGGAAGAATAGCAGCGGTGACAGAGAGTCACCCTGGAATATCCTCTTTTGAATTTTTATCCCTGGGATAATAATCTGCCCTTTATCATGGTTTAATTGCAAAGTGGTCTGCCACTGTTATATAGTCACTGTAATGTAGTCTATCAGTGTAGGGTGTATCTTATATATTTTTAAGCACTCTTTTATCCATGAATGTGGGATACTATTAAATGCTTTTTTATAGTCAATCCACGCCATACTTAAATTCTTCCTCTTTTTATAGTTATCCAGTATGACTTTATTTAACAACAAATGATCCTTTGTTCCATATGACTTTCTTTTATTGCCCTTTTCTTCTAATGCCATAATTGAGTTTTCTTCTAAATTACTATAAACTCTGTCAGCATCAGTTCCTGTGTATAGTTTATAAGTCATTGGAAGGCAAGTTATAGGTCTATAATTTTTAGGGTAGCTTGCAGGTTCACTCTTAAGTAGGAGCATTGTTTTGCCTGCTGTTAGCCAGGTTGGTGTCTGTTCGGGGTACGCATATAAATAGTTCTTACTCATGGCTAAATCTTTGTGCAAAAATGTTAACACTTTTAACCAAAAGTTAGGTACTGCATCTGGGCCTGGAGTTTTCCAATTAGAGGCTTTTCTTAACTTTGTTTCAGTCTCTCTGGCTGTTACTTCATCCCATTTTATATCCTACACCGTTAAACTTCTTATTCTTTCTTTTACTTCTTCTATCCATTTAGCATCTTTGTTATGTCCCACAGGCTCTTCATAGATACCTCTCCAAAATATATCTATTTCCTCTTTTTTGGCAGTCTTTCAATTCCTTTTACCTTGATTCCCAGTTCTCTATAAAACTTTTTTGGGTCATCAATAAATTGCTTACTTTGTAATTTTCCTTTATATTTATGTGTGCATCTTCTAATTTTTTCCGCTTGTGCTGAAATTTTTAGTTTATTTGCGAAAGTATATGGTAGATGCTAATTGGTTCTAATACTTCGCATTGCTTTTATCACATCTGTCTTTCTTAGTATTTTTGTTGATCTATTCCCTCTTCTATAGTCTTCTAACAGTGACACTTCTTGTCTTAATTGCTTTATAGTTTTCTCTATTCGATACTTCCATGATGATATTCAATTTCTCCCCTTCCTTTCCCTCGCTACCCTGTGTTCTTGTGGTAGAACTTTATTAGTTATTAATTTAGCTGCACAGTAATATATCCTGTTTACTTCTGTAATATTGCATGGATCTCTATGGACAGTCCTAATTACTGCATTGATTTGTTTTATCAGACTTCTGACTTTTTGGGTTTTAGTGACCTTCTGTAGTCTATTTCTTTCATTTATCTTAATATATATATCCATGTCTATTAAATCAAGCAACTCTTCTTTTAGCTAATTTTCTTCCAAACTAAGGGCACATCCCTTAGTTTTCCATTTCCTGTGGGCATTCTATAGAAAGTTCTATAGCATCTTCCTGTGGCACCTTCTCTTTAATTTCATCCTGTGCCAACTGTTGGTCTGTCATATTGGAACTCACTGGCCTATCACTCATCAACAGTGACTGCATCAGAGTTTCCACAGTTTCCTGTTCCTTTCCTTGCTGTCTAGCTTCAAGCAAATGTTTATACTGGTTTCCTGTGGAAGGCTCCAAAATATCTTGATATGGCACCTGACCAAGTGCTTTCTGTTCCACTGGTTTCCCCTAAGTTTGGATATCCATTGCTCTATCCTATTGTGGTGGTTTTTGCATTCAATTTTCTACACTGAGTCCTTCACTTTGCAGGTACTCCATAACCTCAGTTTATATTTCTTTAACTTCTCCATTACTAATCATATTTTCTACTTTTCCTCTTTGCCTTATTGTTTGTACCGTAAAGTTTTCCATGTCTGGATTCCTTTGCCTGCATTTCTCTTCAAATATCTTTGGTGTTGCTCTTTTTGTATTTGTTAGTTTTGCTTTCTCCTTTGCATAAATATTACACCATATTAAATCTCTTTTTCTTTCCCATGTCCACATTTCTTCTTCAGATGTCTCCTGATCTCCCTGTTTCTCCTTACTTTGGGGACTCACTCCATCATGCTGTGATGTAACCTGTGCTAGACCTCCTACACTAAATCCTTTACTTCTCAGGTACTCCATAACTTCACCTTCTATTTTTTAACATCTACTTTACTGATCTCCTTTTGTACATTCCATCTTTGTGATATTATTTTTTTTTGTGAAATTTTCCATATCCGGATACCTATGCCTGTATTTCTCTCCGAATATTTTTGGGGCTGCCTTCTTTATATTGATTAATTTGTCTTTCTCCTTTGCATAAAAATCGCACCATATCAGATCTCTCTTTCTTTTCCATGTCCATATTTCTTTTTCATACTTTACAAATATCTCTAGGTTTTGTTGTTTATATTTTTGTACTTTCTCAGATGCATCTTTTTCCAAACAGATCAAGGTTTCTTGATCTATATACTGTTTTTCACAAATCTGTTGTATTGATGAATGGAAATTTTCATTTGAAGCTTCTGACAGATTTTCTTGTGGAAGTATTTTTCTTTCCTCTAATTTCTCTCTTAATCATTTTGTATATCTTGTGTCAGGAAATTCTGTTTTTTTTTTTGCATAATAATAATACATAATTTCTTTCTTATCCCTAATAGTCCACTCTATCATTTTTATGGCTCTTCTTTGGCCTATCAGTTTTTGTGGACTGCTGCTTCCTTCTACAACAGGGGGGGCATCCTCCCCCTGGGTCTGGCCTAGCCCCATTGTAGGAATGTTTCCATATTTTGAGGATTCTACACTGTCATTTTTTCCATTCCTGGCCCCAGTGTGCCTAACAGGATTGGGCACATTTATATCCTGGGTTTTGTGCACCCAGCTATCTTTTTTAATTTTTGACCTACTTCTGTCAATGATATATGCTATATAATATTTGATGCATCTCTGATGGTTGTTAATGCTAGGAGCATTAATAATAAAGTTTTTTATTAGAACATTTGCTATGTTCCCACAAGATTGATGTTGTTATTGTTTTTACTGTAACAGACATTCTAACAAAAAATCAGGTGGAGGTGTTATGATAGGGATTAAAGATAGCTATGAGACCTGTGATTATTACATGTTCAGTAATAACATCAATACTATAGACTGTGTAACTGTGACAATAAAGATAACCCTGGAACAAATAACAGTTGTTGGAGTATATAGACCACCAAAGTCAAGTGCAGATGACCTAGAGGAATTCATACATTTCTTGCATGAAACACAGGAGGGAAGAATAATATTAGCTGGGGACTTAAATTTACCTTAAACAGACTGGAATAATATTGAGTCAACAAAGTTAGTAAGGAAATTATTCACAGGGTATATTCAGGAACAACAAATGCTTCAGATTGTAAAACACCTACCAGGGGATGGAATATACTAGATATTTTTGTGTTCCCAAAGAAATTACTGTAACTTCAAGTCAAGTTTTACCACCATTGATGTGCAGTGATCTTGGGGTTATTAAGGTTAATTTGTTGCTAGATAATTCTGCCAAACTGAAATCTAAGCCAATGCACAGAAGGTTAATTACAGATTATAGGGAAGCAAAACAGTTACTATATAAAACTAACTGGAGTGAGGTGTTCAGTGGAAAAACTGCAGATGGAATGTGGAAAGTTTTGAAAGAGAAATTGTTTGAGTGCAAAAAGTCAAAAAAATGTTTAACATCAGAATCTAGGCAAGCAACATCAGGGGGTATATTTCCATAAGAGCAAGTTACCTGATTAAGGTGAGAGACAAAAAATATAAGAAATGGAAGAGAGGTCGAACTACAACTTTGGAAACTGAAATAAACAAGCTGGACAAACAGATTAAGCATAGTGTTAGACAAGATCAAGAAAAATTTGAAGAAAATTTATATAAAGATATTGAGCATAATAGGAAACCTTTTTATAGATACATAGACACAACAGATTATAGATATATTTAAAAAATCTTATGCAAAACAGTTTGGCTTCACAAAAGGGGTGGTAAGTTGTCCTAGTGACATCCAGGTAACCCCAGATACTAGAATCAAATTAGGTTATACTGAAAATGAACTGTGCAAACTGGATCCAAACAAAGCACAGGGAGGAGACGGAATAAGTAACAATGACCTGAGAACACTTCAGCAAGAACTTATACTACCATTATATCTATTATTCACTAGGTCATATAAATATGGAGAGATTCCTCAAGATTGGAGACATGCACTTATTAAACCTGTCTTTAAGGGAAAGCTGAGTAGGACAAATCCAGAATCATATAGACCCTTAAGTCTACTTTCATTTTGTGGAAAAATAATAGAGAAGGTAATACTGGATAAGTTATTGTCAGAACTGGAGAGGTTGGGACTTGAAACCATATATCAGCATGCATATGTTGAAAATAGATCTATTACTATCTGTAACATGATGTTCTATAACAATATAATAACAGCAACGAATTAAAAATTGTGCTGTGATGTCATTTATATTTTATTTATTTATTTATTTTTATTTATTTTTTATTTTATTTTTGTTAACCGGGAAAGTCCGACTGGACACAGGTCCATTTTCAGCGGAGGCCTGGGGAGAAAAGCTCCATGATACAATACAATATTAGATTAAAACAGTACAAAGCAATTCTTAACATTTATAAGTAGTACAGAGGACCATTTACATGGCATGTGATAACTCTAGTAGAGTATACAGTCAGTACTCTAGCAGGATATACAATTAGTACAAATAATACAAATATATATAAAATGTTTTTTTTTTATTTTGTAGAAATATTAGTAGATATAAAGTTGTAATACATTTATGCTTTAGTATAACTGAGAAGTAAATAAATGCCCATAGTGGCATAAAATAGGGTAAAGGTATAGGTAGGATGAGAGTAAGATAAGCTCTGTTAGGTATTGTGTTAGTCTAGAAACAGATTAGAGTGTTTTTCAGGTAAGGGATATAGTACAGAACAGTACAAGTGTTGGAATGTTTACTGCTGTTAGATTGAATATAGATTTAACTTCAGCGTTTGACAGGGTCATACACAAAATGCTGATCAATAAATTAGTACAACTAGGTATTGATGTACTGTTGATAAGATGGATAGCTGCATGGCTTACAAATAGGACATGGCAAATATCACACACCAACTGGACAGGTTAAATCCTTGGTTACAGTCAAGGTGTCCCACAGGTCTCTGTCCTAGGCCCTTAATTGTTTTCAGTTCAACAGTAAAAACAATAAAAGTAAATAAAACCTAGTATCCACCAAGGCTTGCAGCATACAAAACTTTATTACAGGAAGCAGGATAAGCACTTTCACACCAAATGGTGCTTCATCAGATCCATAAAAACAACTAATAGTCAGTCACATTTATATCAATATAAATCTATTAAGCAATTAAACCATTAAAATCATTGATGTGACCTGCGTTTTTTTAATAGAGGTTTTAAAGGGACTACAGCATTTATACCAGGAGGCTTATCTGCCTGCAATTTCATGATCCATTTAGTCTCTACTAATTCCAACTTATTATTATAGTCTCCCCTTCTTGGGCCCATTAGTATCAATTCCAAGACCATAAATTCAAACAGGTGATCTGGATATAAAGAGATATGCTTAGCAAGTGCATTAGATAAATTTTACGCCTAATGTCAACTTGATGTTGCAAAATGCGTTCTTTCAACATTCTTATAGGTATATAGGGCTTTTAGGGACAACTACTTCTGGGAATATTTGGGATTATCAAAAAGTACTAGAGAATCATCAGATGACCTATGTAGAAGATTCTATAGGAATGAGAAGTGTACTAACTGGTTCTCTGACAGAGTAGCTGATGCTTGGAACAGACTACCAACTTACATTAAAGTAAGTACTAGTTTAGATATTTTTAAGAACAGCCTGGACATTTATTATGGGAACAAGTGTTTTGGTATATTGGCAAGCTAGAAGGACATTAATGCCCATGCTTGAAACATTTGTATGTATGTATGTATGTATGTATATAAATACAGTCTATATATATATATCAGTGTCTCCTTTGTGAGATTTTATGAAAACAGGCTCCATCTTGTGAAGGTACTCACCAGGACTTGAGGGTGAATTCAGTCAAGAAACCACAGTGTGAGTGCAGAAGTCAATGTCCCGTAGAGGCTTCTAGATGTTGCAAAAAAGTGGGACCACGACAAGCCGGATTATCAGCTATAGGGGAGTTTATGTGATACCCGATCAGCTATGTAAACTCCTGGATTACACATTTGATAGTTATAAGTGTACTGCTGTTTTTTTACATACATTTTACATATATATATATATATATATATATATATATATATATATATATATATGTGTATATTTGCTTTATATTTGAAGCAAATAATCTGTCACAGAGATGGCTTGTTGACTTCCTCACTCACACTATGGTTTCTTGTGTGGATTACAGAGTGTAATGGACTGTATTGTAAATAATGACAGGTAAAACAATTTGTTTTTGAGGGACAGTTTACTAAGAATTTTTATTTGGAGAAATTCATCTGTCACTGGGATGGCTGGTTGACTTCCGCACTCACAAAGGTAAAACATTTTTGGAGGGACAGTTTAGTGACAGAGTACATTTGGAGAAAATAATTTGTCAGTAGGATGGCAGGTCAACTTCTGTTCTTACAGTATGGTTTCTGAATTGAATCGTAAAATGTAATTTGAATAATGGCAGTAAAACATTTTTGAGGACCAGTTTTTTTCAGTAGCACATAGCTGATGAGATGACCACAGATCTGATAGGGAAGGTGACAGATTTCAAAATCAATTGACCCTGTCAGCAGACTTCTGTTCCTCCTTTTTAATAAGTGTAATGACAACACAGAAAATGGTAGTAAGAGCAACTTTTCGGAACTTAGGTGGACAGTTGTCATAAGCCATAAAATTGCATTTTTAGCTGTTTGAGAAGCTGAGATCCTGCAGAAGTGGTGTACTTTCCTGATGGTAATGGTAGAATGATTGCAATGGTAATTATTGTAGTCTGTCTGAGTCTACATTAATACGTTTTTGAATTTAGTAATGAAAGTGAGAGACAAAGTGATCAGCAACTGTTCTAGCATTTTGATGGGGAAAGAGTGATGGGATATGAGCATGTCTGGGATGAAGAAGCTGGCTAACTCATAGCCAGTGTTTTTTAATGTTTTTTAATAGAATGGACAATATAATTACCAGTGACACTTATACTAGCAGTTCTAGCAATGAAATGAATGGTGCATACAGACGAATTAGGGGCACGTTACAAGATCTATTTATTAAAGGGGCTATTAGTATAGATGAGTTGAATTTTATGTCGGTGTTGTATCCCAGGACACCAAATTTATTTGGAGTTCCAAAGATTCATAAGGATTGTAACAAACCACCTATGAGACCTATTGTCGATGCCCAAGGGTCTATTACCAATCCTATAGCTAAATTTTTAGATGAGAAATTAAAACCATATGTGCTAAGAGAAGCCCATCTGTGTAAAGATTCATGGGACTTTTTATCGAGAATGAATGAAGTTAGATTTGGGAAACAAGATATATTTATAACCATAGATGTTAAAGATTTATATTCAGTTATACCCCATAATGTGGGTAAAGAATGGTTTCATGATTATTTATATAGTAAAGACTTACTTCAGGATAGCATAAATTTATATGATCAATTACTTGATATAGTACTTAAAAATAATTATATAATGTTTAATGAAAAATTATACGTTCAAAGTACTGGTATTGCTAAGGGGTCCCCTTGCGGTGGGCTCTATGCTAACATTATTATGTGCATATGGGAAAGATGTTTTATTTTTAATTCTCCATTCTTTCAGCATTGTGTTATTTACTTGCGCTTCTTGGACAACATTTTTATTTTGTGGCATGGAGAAGAAACTAAAATTAATGAATTTATGGAATACATTAATCAAACAACTAATTTTTTGAAATTTCTTGATAAATGGGATATAAACCAAATTTCTTATTTGGATGTTCTCATAAAAAAAGATTATGTAACCAACACTTTTTTATCAGAAATCTTTTGTAAAAAAACTTATAGTAATAGTTTATTACATTATAATAGTAGCCACCCATATGCACAAAAGAGGGCTGTGTTAAAAGGGCAATTCATAAGAGCGTCACGTATGGTGAGCAGATGGGAAAGCTTCTTACAGGAATGTGAGTTAATGAAAACCATGTTCTTGCAAAGGGGCTACCCGGAGGCCCTAATAAATGACATAATGGAAGAAGTTATCCATAAAAGAGAAAATGGACACTTTAGGCCCTTTTTATTAGACAATATTAATACATCACTTGATGATGAAAGTAGAGACATTAATATGAGAATAGGAATGACATCTGGTGATAGAATTAATAGTAATGATGATAATGACAGTAGTAAAAATAATTTTGGTAATAGTTTCATCGCTACTTTTAATTCTGATAGTTATATAATCAGGAATATCTTGACAAAAAATTGGTCTTTTTTGTCAAATGACCCAATAATTAGAAAAACTATTGGTGAATTTCCATCTCTTGTTTATAGGAAAGGCTACAATCTTAAAAAATGTTTTGAAACCAGTTTTAGAATTAAGACAAAAGGTTATATGTTTAAATGTAGTAAATGTAAGTTTTGTAGATACATCTTAGAGGCGAATTCAACAACCATTAACAATTGTAACATCAATATAATGGGTAAATTTAGTTGCGATTCTACAAAAGTTGTTTATTGTGCTTCATGCATTCATTGTGCTTGTTTTTAGATAGGAAAGACGGAGCGCAGGTTGAAAGAAAGAATAGGAGAACATATTATAGCAATAAGAGATGGTAATGATAATAATGCATTAGCAAAACATATCGCTCAAAATAGTACACATTCATTTAAATTTGTTGCATTCGATTATCTAGATTATGTTAGAAGAGGAGGGGCATGGCAGTTCATTCTGGAAGAAATGGAGTTAAAATGGCAAATCCGTTTAGGTGTGCACTTGTGGCCAGGCTTAAATGGCATGTTATCATTGGGCAGCGTTTTAAAACTAAAAGCTTTGAAACAGTGTTCAAGCAATACTACTGCTTAGGTTTATTTATTTACTTATATACATCATATACATTTCAAATGTGTATTTCATGTCTTACAAGTCGTTTGGAAATGTTGGAGTGTAATATATCTTTGAATTTATTTTTTGAAAAAAACGGGGGGTTGTGCCTGGTGGATGGTATTGCTTGAGATGTATTTGGAATTCTCTTGCACTGAAGTTGAGTTTGGGGTTGGGTTAATTGATGGGATGAGCAAATGATTACATACATCTAATTAAGTAATTACATTTTATTACATTTTAAAAAGCAAAGGAAATTAGGTATTTTTTGTCAGAGGAAGTTTGTCATTCAAGACAAACGAAAGCGCTTACTTCTAGTTATTATTTTATTTTTTGAGTGTATATAGTAAGCTATTTAAACGCTGTTAAACTATTTAACTGATCCAGTTTGTTGAGCGTATTGTAAATATTCTTACACGCTATACATAGATTTTTAAAGCAATTTTAAACCGTGGTTATTAAAGACTGTTTCTACCTGCCTGGACCTGGTTTTTTGCTTTTACTGATTTTTTAATGTTGTTGGTTTTTGGCAATACAATTGTTGGTTAGATAGGATTACTTTTTGTACTAGGCTGAAACCAGTTATAATATTTCAGTGGTGTATATGGGTCTATATCAGTTCATCGAAGGTTCATTATCGCAAACCTTCATTCATCAAACCTATTACAGCAAATGTTCACATCAAGCGAATGTTCACCTCAACAAATGTCTTACCCAGGGAAAGGAACAAGTTGCCCAGCATTCCGACCATCACACAAAACACAGTACTTCAAACCCATCCATCCCCCAACTATATATACTAAGTCTGAGATTGCACTACAGTGGGGAAAAAAGAAAATTTCTTATGATGGCCAACTCATTCCTTTCCCTGGTTATGTCATTCATTGAAGTGAATGTTCACTAATGTGAACGTTCACTTATTAGGGTTGATGAGTGAAGGGTTGCAGAAATGAACCTTTGACAAAGTGCTATGGACCTCAATATGATTCCTGGTTTTATTGTAGAGACTTCATAAACAATCCATTTTGTCCATTATGGTCTTAAAAAGGAGAGATCTGTGACTAGTTAGTGGATCTGTCATGTTTTTTTGCATAGGGGAGCAAGGTTGTCATTGTACTCAGGAAGACAGAACTTATGCATTCTGCTGCTACACTTAAAAGAAACTTCTGGACTGCAGCCCAGTCAGTAGATAAAAGCAGATTATGTGTCCTGCTGCTGAATTATTTAACATTATGTGAGATCTGCTTCCTCTGCAGTGTACTGAACTTTGAGTAACACTATGCAGCAAATGTAGAGAGATGATAGATGTCTTCAACTATAACACCAGAGTGTGAGATGTTATAATCATTGCTGACAAAAATCCAGTCTAGTATACTTTTCCATTTCATGATGTTGTTCATATGCGTAGGTTAGGCAATGCAGCCAAATAGTATAAGGGGATGAAGTTTTAAATGTCAGATAGTAGTCAGTGTTCAAGTCTCCCAGGAAATGGAGTTCATCCTGTCTTGTGTGGGTAACAATTCAGAATTTCTTATTACAGACTAGCCTTATTTGGGGAATGTATATGAAAATCACAGTCAAGAGTTAGGCAGTACCAATTTTAATTTGTTTTAAACTAAAAAAGCCATTGTTGCCATGTTCCATACATGTGCATTTCACAATCAACAGCAGAGACACCATAAACATATTTCTTTCTTGATACACTTCTTGAATAAGTTGAATGTAATGAACATCTCAGGTCATTTCTTGTATTGTGTTTGATGTGGAAGACATAGACAAGATTGTGCTATTATCCCAATTCTGATGGTATATAATCTGGCAATAACAGAAACCCCCCACCAACACTGTCTTTAACCAGTAAAATATCAAAAACATATGACAGTATGTAAGATCTGTGAACCAAAGTGACAACAATAAGATGAAAATAACATGCACGAAAGGACACAACTATACATGTAAGAAAGATTAAGCAAACAAAACGCACATCTTTGTTCTAAAAACAGTTTTATTTTATTGAATTGAAAATAGCAAGTCTGACTTTGCCAGAACACACAGTATCTGTGGACTAAATAGAAAATTTTAGTAACTCTATCACCTCAGGTGCAGAATAAAAATAAAGTCACTGCAAGGTTTCTGGTTCCAGTCCACTTCCAGGTAATAAAGCACTAAACATTCCACTGGTAGTCAGCCCTTGGTAAAACTTCTCTTCCTCAGAGCCAGTGCTCTGGGCCACCAGTTCTCTCTTCACACTTCCACACTTCTCTGGTTCTTCTTCATTTCTCTGATCGGGATTATCCTAAACCAGCTCTGCAGTTTGCACATATGCTTTACTGACACATTACTTAATTGCAAATGATTCCCTGAGTTCCCCTTAAAGGATTATCTATCCTATATGCATAAATTGTACAAAATCATCAAGACAATATATTAGAACAGCTTTTCATATACACTTCATTCATGAGAACTACTGTGCTAAATTACAGCACCTACACACACACACACACACACACACACACACACACACACACACACACACACACACACACACACACACACACAGAAAATAAAGAGCTAGCAGTATGCTGACATCAAGGAAATTCCAGTTCCACATGGGTTGCTGATACAGAGTAAAAGCATCCATAAGTCCTTCCAGTAACCTGAATGTAGGAATAAGCCTGTATTGTAATAATGTCACCCAAGTGGATATACAATGGATTTATTCACTCCCCTCTCCCCACCGGGGAGGAGAGTACTGTTTCAGTTGAAGTTCATTACCTAGCAGAGACTGTGAGAGCTGTTCAACCCAGCAGTAGTAAAAGAGGGTAAGTAGGAAGACATATGTGCCAGAGTGTTTGTGGTACAGAGAGAGACACTGCATGTTTCACCAGAGTAGGGGATCTAATCAGCAATCTGCATCTGGAAAGCTGAAAGTCTAATTCTACCAGAGTCCATGCCTCAACCAATCACCCCTCGGCCATTTATGAGTTCATTGCAGCAAGGCTCTACCTTCCAAGAAACTGTAGGAAAAGGTACACCAGGAACAAGGTCAGAATGTAGCCAGTGAGAAAGAAAAGGTTTGCATACCAGAAACAAGAAACACTAAGACAAGAGGGTCTTTGTTATTAGCAAGGACAAAAGGAGATGACGAGATTATCAGGAACAATTTACTTCATGTTATTGCCATCCTAACACTGCGGCAAATACAACTATTAATGCCCATTTTACTATCCCTGTTATTTAACCTTGCCACTTTCTAACCACAGATACAACTGTTAGCCTGACCATTTCCTGAGAGGGCAGTCGACTCCTTTGTAGTACGTACATTAAAGAATGGATCAATGTAGCAGTGGTTTCTCTGGTATGCCCCTACAATCTGAGGGGTATGTATTTCACATCATCTCTGCTTTGGAGATCAGTAAAGGTGTGCCCACTGGTTAAATGTATATCTGTAATGTAGTCATTGTGCCATTTAGCTGCATGAGACTTTGAGGCATTGTGCACACTGTCTTTTTTAGTATCCTGCAAATGGTATTTACCTTATAGCTTAAACACATCGCATTCTTCTATTAGGTGTATGGATTTGGAATGGTCTGTTGTTCTCCACATAATATCTTTGAAAACTGGTGATAGTATACTTTTTTATTATTTCTTGGACAAAAGGCAAAGTATATCTTCTTACAATAATACATTTATAGTGCCTTATTCTCTGGTGGACTGCATGCTTTTAAACAGCATATAAATTACAGTTTTCTTCCGAGCACGTAATATTTTCCATGTCAACAACTTATTAAAGATATGCAATATTAATGTGGTACACTACTGAATTATTAAGTTGGTTGGCAAAATTTAAGAAGGAGAATGTAGCCCTACTAGCAGGTTACATTATCTGAGGAAGTCTGCACTTATTTGATATGGATTATAGTTATCTCAAGAGACTGTGCCTGGACTGTAGCCTTATAAAGCAGATGATCAAAGAACTGTACAGACATAAAAGCTTTCTGCAAATATTCTTCAAACTGCACATTTAGAACAGCTTTACAATCCTATCTCCCTTGTGATTTTATGTTTACATATTAAAAACCAACCACATGTTTAAATGTAAAATTGTATAGTCTAATCTTGCAAGTACAGTTTTAAATTAATGTATCCAGAGTTTTCTATATTAATTACCAGAGACAGTGCATTTACATACTCAAAGCTCTATGTATAAGTAAAAATGAGATATCAGTTTCCATCTGAAAACCAATCTGATATATTTTGTTTATATGAAGTGACACTGCTTGTGTAATCACTCGAATTCTTTGCATTTTCAGACAGTTAACAGTACGCTTTTGACACTTGATGACATTTCATCACCAATAATCATTTGCATTATCTGAACTTTTGCTGAAGAAACCACCAGTTGACTTGGGACTAGAGAGACATTTTTTGTTTGTGTGGGTGTGTCTCTGTGCCAGAGTGCATGCATCTGTGCCAGATTGCATGTATCTGTGTCTGAGTGTGTGTCTGAGTGGATGTGTGTGCTCCTGAATGTGGGTGTTTGCGTCTGTGTATTTATGTGCATATGTGTCTACAGATGCCTACAAATGTTGTGATGGCTCACAGAATAACGCTTAGATTAGTGCAGGCAGAGACAGTTCATATATAAAATAGACAGTACGGTTCTGTAAAATGTACAAGTGAGTGCTAGCCACTGCAGGTTGTTGCATTTAGTTGTTCATTTCCTTCTGTAATTCCTTCTCCTTGCAGCCTTCCACAACAGAGAACGTGGCTACCTCAAATGCCCCCTGTAAAACTTAGGTTTGCCAGTAATAAAATATGATGGCGTGTGTATGTTATTAAACATAATATATGACAGAACTGACTTTTAATTTAACACCCATTCTTCGGTTGTATGAAAAGCCAACATATAATTTGGAAAGACTGTAAGAAATATAATGAAAAGACTGCCTTTACTGAAGTTGGTTTGTGGATATTTTTATTTATTTTTATTTTTTCTAGACTTCTAACTACTAATCCTCTAATCCTCTTCCTAGTGGACTACAGATCATTCATTTGCTCATGGAGGGTGTCCACTGAGAACCACAGGCAAGTGACATCCAGAGGGCTCATCATTCAGGCAGCCAGCAGGGTCACTTTTGCAATCACTAACATAATAATATAATAACAATTACATCTGTTAATCAGGTAAGCTTACTGGATACACAGTCCCTTTTCGGGGGCAACCCAAGAGCAATGTCTGGTTGCATGATTTGTTCAGAGTCACACAGTAGGCAAATGGAGGGTCTGGCAATCAAAGCCGAAACTGCTGTAGGTTACAGGTCTTACAGCCCATAGCATTAAACCTGTGTGCCAAGGGTGTTTCTAATGGTTCTATCCTCACCCCTGGAAATGGGTATTTGTAATCCATGTCAATACAAAGGCCCACAGTGCCTCCTCATGTGGGTACATGCTCTTCTGCACACCTATGAAGGTCACCATCAAGAAGTGCCTTGGTGCACCAAATGTCCAGTCCCAGACTGTGATTTGTATTGCCTTCCCTCCTCCAAGGGATCATAACATTATGTGGCCTAGGTTGCCCACCCCTATCCTACCCTGCCAGCTTCATCAACAGGACATTCTGCTATTCAAATTCTGGTTGCCTGGGCCATTATCAGGGCTTTACCCTTCTACACCACTGGAGATGGTGCCAACATATTGACAGTTGTATCTCATTTTATTCATGTTTTCTTAACTGGAGTAGTCATGCTAAGATCAAGCACAGTGTCAGAGGGAAACTGGGGAGGAGGGTAACCTATGAAATTACATGACTTAAGTGCAGTTTTAGAAGTAGAATAATACACTGTAATTAATTACACGATGATTCTCATGCTAACAAAACAGCACATTATAGCTGTAACGTCAAAATATGTATATAAGTAAATTTTTCTGAGGTCTATAGTACAGTGGAGATGTTTTCTTTGAACTAAATAATACTTTATAAGCATTTGTCTAGGAAAGTACCATTCATAGAACTTAAGCATGGTAACCTAAGGTAGTGATGTATAGTGGTTTTTACTGATTAAGCAAATGGTTTAGTTTAATTTAATTTATTTATTAAATTATAAGCTAATTGGTATATTACAGATAGCAAAAAGCCATGGCCCAGGCTGTTAAGTGTTCTAATATTTTTAAGCGAATCACTTTATATAAGTCAAGTGGAAAGCCACCTGGACCTCCAGATTTCCTTCGCTTCATGTATCTAATCGTTGCCACCACTTCCTCTCCCCATTTCCTATGCAAATGCTCACTGCCTTCCACTGATACTACCTATCCTAACCAATCCTGAAATGTCTCTCCAATCTTTTGTAATCACTTAAGTACATGTTCATAAAACTCTTGAAAGACCAGTTAGAGTGCTTACCCATGTCTATCATTTGCTTGGTCTTTATCAACTTAATCTAAGCCCTTCTCCTCTGATGGTTTATTTTTCAACATTAGCAGCAATATCTGTATTTCCTCTTTTGACTACCACTTAGACTGCCTTTTCCTTATTTCTACTCCTATTTTGTTGCTGTCCAGTAGCTATAGATCTGTTTGTAAATTCTGAATCCAAGCAATTTGTCTAGGTTGGAGCAAAAAGGGAAGCTGCCCTGGGTGCAAACTATCAGAAGATTTGATTAGCAAGGTTGCCATTAGGAATGAGTGGAGTACCAACATTCATTTAAGCAGACATGGCTGATATTCTGGCTGCCTAAGCTAATGTGTTTAGATGTTAGTAATTATAGAAAGAAGCTAGTAGAAGCTCCTTGTTACAGTTCTGCAGTCCTGAGTATTTTTTTTACATTTATTTTTCATTTGGTCCTCGAGTTTGGTTTGAAGAGGGGAGGTCAGTCTGGAAACTGCACAGGGTGCCAGCCTAACAAGCTATAGCTCTGCTGTATCCTCTATCCATCCTCCATAGGTTCCATTATTGCATATTTCCACTTTTGTAATTTTTCAAGCTTCCAGCGTCTCTTGATACCTCAGAGATGTAAGGTTTGTGATTTGTTTGGATAGGAATTTTTAAGGTATTTCTAACTGTTTGATATGCTAATTGAGATGCATCCTGATGGGGGCATTATACTGAATAACCGGTCTCTGATTAACAAATAAATAAAACACAGAAGAGGGATAGGTTTGTAACTCAGCACCTCCTAATGTTTGGGAATAAACTTCTCCTGCATGTTAAGCAGTGTGACTCACTATCTTATCCTAAATATAATTTAGATGACTGATGGAAATTCAGAAATTTACTCTGGGATTGACTAGTCTGGCCTTCCTGGAGAAACGAGGTGCAGCATGATGGAGGTTTATGGTAAGGCATAAACAGTTGTAAGACTACATGGCCTTGGAATATCTGTGAAATCTACATCCAAACTGGCACATTTACTAACCTCTAACCAGGTTAACAAAATACTCTTTCACTTTTAAATGAGCTGTTAACTCTCTTGCATTTCATAAAGGGATATATATATATATTCATTTGTGTGTGTGTGTGTGTGTGTGTGTGTGTGTGTGTGTGTGTGTGTGTGTGTGTGTGTGTGTGTGTGTGTGTGTGTATATATATATATATATATATATATATATATATATATATATATATATCTCCTTTTGTACTCCCTCTACCATGCCCTAGGTTCATAGGTTCATAGGTAGGTACTAGGCTATCTGCGCAAAGGCATTTATAAGCCTAACCAGAATGTGTTGGCTTTTGCTGACCCCTTAGATTAGTTCCCTGTGCCTCCAGCAGAGTCACTGAAGTGATCCCTGGGGTAAACTTTCTGTTTCCCATCCACTCGTCAAGGTTTCATTTGAAGAGTGTTAGCGAGGAGCTCTGCCTAATTTAGATAGGAATCTTGTTCCAAAGCATGGGAAGCCTCTGGGACAGGAATCTATCCCTCCAGCACGTCCTATTTATTGTTGTGGTGAGGTATCGATCCTTAGAGCATGTGGCTCAAGGGGATAAGGTTTTCTTTAGGTGAGCATGGAACGCCACTTGTAACCGGTTTAGAGTTGGACCTAGTTCCCGCAACTCTCACCATGTGGGTTCTGTCCATGAGCCAGTTGGCACCCCATCTTGTGACATAGGGGTTTATGTTCAGACTGGTGAGCTTGTCAATAATACCAGAATGGTGTCGAAGGCCTTTGCAAGGTCTAGGTAAGCTGTGTGTACCACCTTTCCCTCGTCTATAGCTTTGGTAACTGTCTCAAAGAAGTCCAGCAGGTTTAGGAGGCATGATCTGCCCTTAACAAAGCCGAACTGGGTAGGGTCCAGTGTTTGGAGGTTCCCAATGTCTCTGTTAATGAGTTCCATGATGATGCACTCCATAGCCTTGCAGACCAAGCTAGTCAGGCTTATAGGGCGATAGTTCCCGGGGTCTGTTGTGGCTCCACCTTTGTAAATAACTGTTGTTGTGCGCCACTCTGTGGGTACGTAGCCTGTGGAGAGGCTGAATTTGAACAGTGTGCTTAAGTGAGGGGTTAGTTTGTCTTTAAACTTGTGTAGGATGCAGCCTGAGACACTGTCCATCCCACTGACGCAGTGTAATTTCCCTGCAACTATTGTCCCCAAGTGACAAAAGTTTCTCCGTACTGATTTCTATCATTAGTTGGTCACAAAATTCTAAATAACATTCCTTATTAAGAAGCCTTCACAAATTTACTTGCTTCATTTATGTTCCACAAAATCATCTCTGTAATGCCTATTTTGATGCAACAAAGATGCCCAGAACTTTGACCATCTGATTTGCATCCAAGCAGTAATCATTAACTGCAATATCTATGAACAAGTATATCATAAAGCACTGACTATTCAAAATGCTGGCCATCAAGGCACCAATCATTTTAGATGGAATTTAAAATGATTGAAAACAACACAAAAATAATTTATTTTGCCCCTGCACCATACACATGAGGGGCTGCACTGCCATACCCCCTGCTAATTATATATACCTACTCCAAGACTGCAGAACAGTGGGGCAAGGGCAAATTCCCTTACTTCCCTAAACCACGATCCCATAGAAAATTCTGGTGGCAAAACTCAATTGAAAACAACATTTGCTCATATGAGTGGTCACTTTTATTTATTTATTTATTTATTTATTTTTATTTTACAGTTTGTTTACTGGGATAGCCCATTGGGCTACGAAGAGCCCATTTTCAATGGAGTCCTGGGGAGAAAAGCTCCATGAACAACAATATAATATGAAGACAATGCATGTACATTTATGTAATAGTATTGAAGAACGATGGTATAACACAACATCTGTAGTACAAATAAGAGGTGGTAGGATGTTCCAGAGGTGAGCTAGGGAAAAGGATAGTAGGTGTTTGCCTGGAGGACGAGCAGGCTTGTGCAGTTCAAACAAATTCTGGTTACTGAATCTTAGAAGTCTGTTGGGTAGATGCATTTTGAAGGAGGAGGCAAGGGAGGGGCAGATGGAGGGATTAGTTTATGGGCATGAGTAAGTTGAATGTAGGTAAGATGGTTGGGAAGTTTGAGCCAATTTAGTTTGTGTAGGGCATTGCAGTGGTGGGAGGAGGATTTATAGCTGGTAGCAAACTTAGAAATTTTGTTATAACAGGAGGATAGCTTTGTTTTAGAGAAGATTGAAGGATGGTAAGAAGTGGGGCACCATATAGTAGAGAAGGAATGAGGAAGGTGTTAGAAAGTTTAGTAGTGAGAGTGCTATAGTGGTTATGGAGCATGTCTAGTTTCTGGTGGATTTTCTTTATACTATTAGTAGGTGGGTATCAAATTGTAACTGTTCATCAATAAGGACTCCTAGAAGCTTTACATGGGAGGCTACCTTGAGTAAGGTATTGTTTTGACTAGTAATGGAGAATGAGTTCTTGTCAATAATGGTTTGAAGGGGAAAATAACATAATTTTAGTTTTTGATGCATTGAGTGATAGGTGGTTGTCTATCATCCAATGTTCAGTATAAGAGAAAGCATCCTGAGTTAGTTTTAATAGAATGGAGGTGGAAGTGGTGGATCAGAGGATCATAGAGTCATCTACGTATTGAATCAGTTTAGTACTAGGAATGTTTTGGTGGAAGTCATTTATGAAAATGGTGAACAGTAGGGGAGCCAATATGGAACCCTGGGGTACGCCTGTAGGGGTATTAAGGAAGGAGGAGGTGGCTTTTTTCCATTTGACAGCTTGTAGTCTGTCAGAGAGATAACTAGAAAACCAGTTGACAGAAGAGTGGGATAGGTTTTATTTATAGCCTGAAACACTGTTTACTCATATAAGTGTTCAATGTTTCAGACTATAACCCCGTGCATGCATAACATAACATAACATAACATAACATAACATAACATAACATAACATAACTGGCAGGAAAATAAATTTTCAGAGCTGACCCACACATTTGAAAACAAAACATTGCACATTTAGCTAGATGATGACAGTAGGTTATAGCCTATGCACTATTCTATGTACCATACAGGTAAGGAAAGGCCAGGTAATGATGATCTGAAAGAGGCCCTTATTTGCTCAGTATTTTTTAATTGCCGGCATATTAAATTGTCAATTTTAGCCTACAATGTCCCATTCTGTATATGTTATGCTTGACTTGCCATTTCTCTCTGACCGACTGCAAGTTACAAAAGCACCTAATATTAATACAGTTGCCTCTGATTAGTGGTGAGATAGTTATGCATTTTGACATTCATACGTCCCTATGCATGTTTTCTGTGTCTCTGGTTTCAGTTCCTGCCACATCCTTAAAACAAACAAACAAAAAAAACTTTTCAGTCACTGATCTGCTAAAATTCCTTATTGTTTTTATGTATGCATTTATCTGCTTGCTTTCTTAAAAGGGTCTGATTTATCATCCATTAAAATGCGTTATCTTTTTTCTTCAGACTTGTACCTCCTTCTTCACAAGCCAATAAGCAGCATTTATCTGATTAATTTGCAAGGTATGTAATTGAAGAAAGCTTTGTTTAATAAATTGTCTTGAGTTTATAGAGAACTGTCACAAACTTGAATATTATTGCAGTCATATAGTTGACTAATCTCCATAATCACTGCATTCTTGGATATCCTCACTAACATTTTATGCAGATTTATTTTCATAGGTCTGTTATGCAAATACAGTATTACGTTCATAATTTACCTGGTTCAAGGTTTTGGTGTCTTCGCACATTTGTAGTTTGCATCAATTTAAATAGTTTACTGCAGATTTCTTTCTCTATTTTATTTTAAGCAATTCACTTATTTTTCAGGGATCCCTGCCTTGTGTTTACATTTCTTTTAAAGTTAACCGAGGACATCCAAACTTTAACAGAGCTATGATTATGAGTGACTGTTATTTGTAGTGTCTTTTGGCTAAGATCAAGTAGTGGTGGCAACCACTGATGACCGTGGGCTTCAAAGCAAGGGAAGACTCCCTAAAGCAACTAAATGGATGAGGCTAACAAAACAGAATGGGACCACATCAGTCTGAGTGTAATTACAGTTTTAAATAAGTAAATTCTCATAGCCTACTTTACATAGTGAAGTGGTCTTTGTCTTGAGAGTATATGCCAGCACCAATCTGAGAAAGACACATAAAACTGATTGTGCCTGATTGGACTAAATCACTCATCTGAGTACAGATGTGATGTAAACATATAGCCGTCTATCACATTAGAGCTACTTGCTGTGACAACACATAAAACTAAAGAAAAAAATCATTAGTTGTATTTTCTTGATTGCTCTCTTACTGTTGCAACTCCTGGTTTTTGGTTGCGATATGTTCCTTTTGAATCAACGCATTACCCTAGTCAGCAAAGATAAATAAATACATTGATGCACATCTCACACACCCTTTTGTTTTTTATTTTTATTTAAAGGTCATTCCAGATTTGACAGACAGTGACTGTTTAATGTGTCACTCTTTCTCTGAAACAGTTATATCTCTTTTGTCAATATAATTCACTGCAGTATTAATTAGTACAATGAGGACACTAGACTAAAAAAAAAGACCAAACCAGAGGCCAGGCATCATCCACGAGGATCATAATTCTGAATTATCTAACAGCTGCTATACAAATTATCTTATGGGCAGATTTGGTAAACTGCATATATCAACAGATTATAATATTTCATGGCATATCAAAGAAGCCATTTAACAACAAACCAGAATTATTAGTATTCAGATCATCTGCTACATTTACTTGCTATATAAATAACATATAAAACAGTCTAATTCCAATACTTACCCAAAATCCTAATAGTCAACTGCAATATATTAGAAATAATTAAGAGAAGGAGATAAAGAGAGTGCCAAGAACCGAAAGTCGAGTACAAAGGTACATTTTGCATACATGCCTGACAGTTCAGTATTGAACAGATTTCAGAAAAAGGAAGTCCTTGGTACCCATTTGTCTTTTTATTTACTTTTCTTCTGATTATACAGTGCTTATTTACTCCTGCAATGGCAAAAAACTCTTGTATAACACCTCTGATATAAATTTACCAATTTACTATATTAACAAATTTAAGCTTCTCCATGTCTGCATCGGTGACATCATTTGCAGAAGTGCTTCATTTTTTGCTCTACAAAAGAAAATAAGTCATTTTATGGCAAAAAAATATGGATGTAATAGTTAACTAGAAGACTGCAATGAATGGTTAATACTAGCACTACTTCTGCTGTCAGTATATGCTACCGCTGAAACTGTTGACAAACAGCACACACACTTCTTGTATGGGGTCCTTTTTCTTCATTTGCCACATTGTTGATCTTCTAACAATGTAACCTGATCAGACATATAAACCCTTCCTAAAAATAAGATCAGCATCACTGCTTAGATAAGTATAGACTCTGTATTGAACTATTGCATTCCAGTACACATTTTGTGAAAACATCTGAATATTTAAAGAAGTAGTATTTGTGGACTGATATAGAAAAGGGTAGGATCAAACTACAAAGGAAAAAATAGGAATTGTGAGAACAATACATACAGGGGAGGAATGAGGTTTGAAAGAAGGCAGGACTGTAATGTTTGATTGAAAAATGATTGGGTAGATTATAAGTGATGTATAATATTTGCAACTGGGAGTGTGTCAGTACGGCTTGTGATGTAAAATGCTTGCAGCTAGGAACACAGCTGTCTGTGTGGTTTGTTTTCATTTATATAAATGTATGATTGCTTATGTCATAAGTGATGGTTTAATAAAGATATTTCTTGTTTAAAAAAAGGGGAAGGAATAATTTATATAATATATTGCTTAGGTTATATGATATATAGCACTATATGTGAAGTATAATATTTGCTGATGTTAATTTAATACAGTTTGATTACTTTTGTATAAATGTACATTTGACTATGTCACAAGTGATAATTCAAAAAAGGTGTTAAAAAATAACTGCTGGTATAAGGGTTTCCAATAAAAACTTCTAACAAAATTATATCTCTGCAAACCTCAGAAAGCATAACTTATAACATACGTAACATGGAACCCCTTGGACCACGGAACAGAATGCAATATTGAGAAAGCAATCTTCAACCCTTCTGCTTCCTTCCTAAATTAATTTTGTTACTGATACCACAAACATTGTTGCATCTACCAACAAGTCTGCCAACATCAAGGTGAAACCATTTGCCAAAGCAAATCTATTCACATTCTTCAACCACAAGTAAGAAAGACCATTTACAAACGAATTCCCTGAGAACATATATACTGTGCATCCATAAGAATAAAAGTAATAGCTTTAGAAAATGAAACCTAATTGTTTCTGGTTTATATATGGTATTTAAATGAATTGTATGATGATTACCCTACCTTTTCCAAATAAACTGACTTTTTAATGACTCACATCTGAATTGGTTTACTACTAAATTAATGACACGCTGATAAAATGACACCAGTTGGCATAATGGTTACAGTCTTTGCCTCCCATGCACACTGTACAAGGTTGTGACCTCCGACCAGTGCCTGTTTGGAGTTTGTGTGTTCTCCCTAGGTCTCTGTGGGGTTCCTCTCACCTCCAAAAAACATGCTGAGTTTTTCCATCACAATCCTGACCAATGAATGGAGCGGTAGGCAGCAGCACAGACTCTACATGGTGCTCTATAGGAGAAAGAGTTGTACAGACCAACCACTTGGGCATCTACTGTGGTGCAAAGTGTCCTCAAGATTGGAGAACATGGATCACAGACTGCATGCTGAAGCAGGACTAGCCCTTTGATGGTGTAAAATATGGCTCTAGATGATTTGGTCTTGTTCACTAATGTTGCCAAAATGGGCATGGGTAGTTACCAGTAATAAGTGGGTTGAGGACCTGGCCAACTCTGACCTACGCCAGAGACCCATGCTAATGGTGGGAGGGGTGTATGTGCCCCTATTGGCCAGTATGTGCCTGCCATAAAACCCAGCAGCCCTGGGTCAATAAGCTACTGGCTGGCCGGTGTCTAGCTGCCCAGCCTGGGTTACCTGGGATAGTTCTGTTGAGTGAAGGCTGGACGTAAAACTATTCAACCTGCCAAACATGAACTGAGAATTGCTATAGTTAATGTTGTAGGTTCACTGAAAGGACACACCTTGGAAGTGGATGACATGATGATATGGAGGAGGCTGGACATTTGTTGTATCCAACAGCCAAGATGGAAGGGCAGTGCAGCAAAGCCACTTGGCTTGGGATGCAGAGTCTACTACTCAAGAGGGGGACAGGCTAATAAATGGTGTGGGAATTGTGGTAAGAGAGAGGCTTCAGAAGTTAGTGAGGGATATCATCAGAATTAATGACAGACTCATGGCCAATTAGACTCCAGTGTAATGATAGGGCAGTATTCATAATCTCTCCCTATGCCCCACAGCAGGATAGGGGAATGGAATGCAAAACTGAAGGCACATGGGATGAAACTAAGCACAAATAAGATAGTGGTAATGGCAGCAAATTGGGGAAATCAGAAGAAGTTGAGAAGTGAGATAGAAGGGAAGATAGTGGAACAGGTTAATAGCTTCAAGTATCTGGGAGGGGTGGTTGAGGAGAAGGGAAATCTGAATGAAGAGGTCGAAGCTAGAATCAGAGGGGCTGCAGCCAACTAGGATGGAGTCTCAGGTGTAGTCTATGACAGAAGGATGCCAAAGAAGCTAAAAAGTAAGGTGTACAAGACAGTGGTTCTACCAGTACTACTGTATGGTACAGAAACCTGGTCAGTAGAGGCAGAGTAGATGAAGAAGCTAGAGGTGATGGAAATGATGTCCCTGAGACGGGTGGTAGAATGCACACTGTGGGAGAGATGAAGAAATGAGGACATAAGAGCAGAATCCAAAGTAGCTCCAATTGCAGCAAAAGATCAAAGATAACAGATTATGGGGATTTGGACACATGCAGAAAAGCAGAAGACAATCTGGTGAAGAAGATTTCGGGCAGACAAGAAGAAGGTAAGAAGAAACGAGGATGTCCAGCAAAGAGGTGGGTGGATTGTGTGAAAGAAGATCTGCGACAGTCAGGCATGAGTGTTGAAGAAGGCAGGAGTGTGGCACTGAATTGAGAGAGATGGTAACAGCTGACACGATATCCTAACCTACATGTTGAAAATGGGAAAAAGTAGGATGATGATGATGATGATGACGATGGTGGTAAAATGACGTGCTAACCTGCTGCAACAGTATATTTATTTATTTATTAGAAACTGCAGCTAATGTGCAGCCAGGTGAATTTGAAAACTATCCTATATCTACAGCATGCAACCAACAGTTTTTCCTGCCCAGATGATTGCAGTTAAAAACAATTACATTCAAATTAGCCATTCTGTATTCCTCAGTATACCTGTAAATATTTCCTTTCATGGCAGCACCCAAATTTACTTTCTATAATGAAAAAAGCCTACTGCAGACATTAAAATATTAATAAACTAAATCATTCTGAACTGGGGTTAATTAGATCACTGGTATTCAGTGTGGAGGACGTTTGTAAACCAACCAACCAAACATATTTAATTAGCACTGTAACTTTAAAAATAATAATTTATAAAAAAATAAAAAATTATGACTCTTGCCTCTACCTTTGCCCAGTTTACAACACAGTACTCTCCTGCGCTCTGTTGTTCTGCTTTCACCTGCATCAGACTGCTTTATGCAGCAATCATAGACTCATAGATTCGTACTAGGCTAACTGCCCCTGCGAGCCATTTTAAGCCTAGCCAATTATCCCTTGTGAGATTCAAACCCTGCACCTTATGTTTGTAAGGCAAACATCTTAATCATTAGGCCACTCTCCCACTCTCACCTGATACAGCCTTAGCTACAGAGAAACAGTGCTTGTTGTGTGTCCAACACATTCCCATGCAAGCACCACTTTCTAACCGCATAATATGGCAGGAGGAAGTACAATAAGCTGCCATTGCTTTACTGCTTGTGGGAGTGTATATGTAACACAAGCCTAGCTGAATAAGCCAACATTAAATGAAATCACAGTTCTGCACATGTGCAGTACACAGTACATTATTGAGAAATTTTGTCTACAGGAAATAGAAAAGTCAATTATTTTAAGTGGGAAAGTTGACTATTTTAGATAAAAATAAATTAAAAAAAAAATGTCACGTCTAAACATAAACCACAGTTTCATGAATTAAAGAATTGCTGCAAACTTTTCTTTGCTTCATACTGTGATACACATTTGTGATTGTATAACTTGACAACCATTCCTAATGTTAATCTGTCAAGAATTCCTGTATACCTATGCATATACTTAAATGACACACAGACACACACCCGCGCGTGCGCACACACACACACACACACACACACACACACACACACACACACACACACACACACACACACACACACACACGCGCACACACACACACACACACACACACACACACACACACACACACACACACACACACACACACACACACACCACAGACGCCAATCATGAGCTTCAGCTCTAGGTACTTGAGTCCCTTAATCCAGCCTTAATTATGCAGACTTCCATGCTTAAATGTGATCTACAGCTCCACAACCATGTCATACAATGGGTGCATTTGCAAAAAATGCTTTATGCATGGCATATATAAGCATATAATCAAACAATAAATAAATAACTACAAATAACAATGATGTCTCTCAAACTATTCAGCATTACCATAACATGAACTTGAAACTAACAGTCATGTTTTATCATAAACAGATTCTGACTATGTAACTAACCTCTCTTTATAGTCATTATCTTAGTGTACTCACCTGCATAATACACATTTTTTAATATGTCTTTCAGCAGTGCACATCTTATAACTAGTGCAGAGATTCTGTGAACAATCCAGTGAGGTGTTTTAAGAGTTGTGGTAATGTCTGTTATATCACATGGTACTTTTGTCAATCAATAGCTAGAAAGAATATGTTCAGACAGATGTGTCTACTGTGTATTTAAAATAAAATTAATTTAAATTCAGATCTCTTCTGTGCTTTAACCTGAATATTAATGAATAACATGAAATAGGTTCATAGGTAAGTACTAGGCTAGTTGCACTTGTTGGCCTTTTTAAGATTAGCCATTTTCCCTTTTTGTGCTCAAAATAACCTATCCCATTTGGTTATAGTTTGGCCTTACCCATCCCATGGTCAATAATTATATATTACCCTTAATGAGAATAACTGGGATCATACCAAAGACAATTTGAGGGGACTCATGCATGGGGTAAAATATTTAGGATCTGCATCTTTCCATTAGTACTGTAGGGGGCAGTTCCTGGGGTAAGTTTTCTGTTTCCTATACATAGATCTACGTTCTGCTTGAAAATGGACTTTGATGAACTTTGTTTTATGTGGATGGGGAGTCTGTTCCACAGCAGCAGTATCCTCTGTGAAATATACCTCTCCCTCCAAACCATTCTGTTGATGTTGCAGAAGATGTTTAGATCCCTAGACAGGGTATTTCTGATGCGGTTTGACTTGCTGATGTGCAGTAAAGCCATCAGTAATGGGTCTGGGGATGCCTTGTATGCCAGACACAGGTCACCTCTTAGCAGTCTATAGGATACCAAGTATATTGACAGGACTTTGAGTCGGTCCATAAAGGACATGTTGGTTAGGCCTTGTATCCTTTAAGTAGGTATCTCTGTGGGTGAATCAGTTGTTCATAGGTTCATAGGTTCATACTAGGCTATCTGCCCTAGGGCATTTATAAGCCTAACCAGAGTGTGTGTGGCTTTCACCACCCCTTAGGATGAGAATACTATACCCATTAGTTTGCTGTGCCTCTGTCCAGCAGTGACACAGAGATGATTCCTGGGGCAAACCTATGATCTCCCATCCAGTCGTCAAGATTTCTCTTGAACAGTCAGTGAGGGGCTCTGCCTCACATGGACTGGGATTCTGTTCCATAGTGTAGGGAGTCTCTGGGTGATGAATCTGTCCCTCCAGCACATCCTATTTATATCCGTGTTGAGGTTTAAGTCTCTTGCTCTCGTGGCTCTGGTGGATTTGGATTTTTTGAGGTGGAGTATGTCCATTAATTCCGGGTTGGACATGGCCTTGTATGTCAGGCACAGATCACCTCTGAGCAGACGGTATGCGACTGAATAGAGCTGGAGTTTCTTCAGTCGGGCAGCGTATGACATATGTTTGAGCCCCTTTATCCTTTTGGTGAGGAACTTTTGGGGTCTTTCCAACTGCTGCAGGTGTCGGGTAAGGTACATTCCGAATGGGGCGTTGTACTCAATCATTGGTCTGATAAGTGAAGAGTACAGGGTACAATGACCTCTCCTGATCTGGATGTGAATCCCTTCATGATCAGGTGGGCAATGTAGAAGGTCTTCCTAACCACTTGGGCAATGTGAGTGTCAAAAGAGAGGTTACTGTCAACTTGGGTCCCCAGGTCCCTGATAACTTCTTCCGTGTTTAATGGATTACCACTTATGTGGTAATTAGGGGTTACCTTGTTTTTCCCAAAGGATATGACTATACATTTTTTGGCATTTAGCTTAAGGCCATGGCTCTGGCACCAGTTATCCATTTCTATGAGACCTCTCTGGAGGATGTCTGTGTCTGATGGAGTGTCAATTATGGTGCCCAGTTTGCAGTCATCTGCAAATTTTGTCAGCCACAATCCCCCTATGTTTGCCTGCACTTCAGAAAAATAAATGCCGAACAAGAGGGGGCCCAGGACTGAGCCCTGTGCGACACCGCTCGTGACCGACTTAGAGTCTGACATGGCACCAGCAACTCTAACCCTGTGGGTTCTGTCCTTGAGCCAGTTTGCAACCCATCTTGTGACATATGGGTTTACATCTAAGCTGGTGAGCTTTTCTATGATGCCCGAGTGGGGTATTGTGTCGAACGCTTTTGCTAGGTCAAGGTAGGCTGTGTGAACTGCCTTATACTCATCAATGGCCTTAGTGACTGTTTCGAAAAAGTCGACCAAGTTCAAGAGGCAGGATCTGCCCGTGACAAAGCCAAATTGGGTAGGATCCAGTGTCTGTAGGTCCCCAATGTCTTTATTTATGAGTTCCATTATGATCCTCTCCATAGCTTTGCAGACAAGGCTCGTCAAGCTTATGGGGCAGTAATTTCCAGTGTCCGTAGAAGCACCACCTTTGTGGAGTGGGACCACAGTTGCCGTACGCCATTCTTTGGGTACGTATCCTGTAGTTAGGCTAAGATTAAACAGCAGCCTTATGTGTGGGTTTAGTTCCTCATTGAGTTTGTGTAGCACACAGCCGGGGACACCGTCTGGTCCCATTGATGCTGTGTTTTTTGCTTTAGAGAGCAGCTCTCACCTGGGCATCTGAGATGTTTGGGAGGCTAGACTCTGGTGGGATAGATATTTCTCCTTTTGGGAGAAATTTGCACTGAACCTGCCTGCCAGTATGTTGGCAATGTCTGTGGGTTCAGTGATTTTTGTATCATTTTGGACTAATTCTGAGCATATCTGGGAGTTTCCACCCAGGTTTCTAACATAGCTAAAGAAGGCCTTATGATTGTCTTTTGTGTCTTTAGCGATTTTTCTCTCAAAGTTGGCCTTGGATGATTTTATGAGTGAGCGTAGTTTTTTGCTAGTATTGATCAGAGATGCCTTCCCTTTTAGGGATTTTGCTCTGTCATGTAGTAGCTTTCTCCTCTTGTTGTAGAGTTTGTTTATGGTTGGGGTCCACCAGACCGAGCACCTGCCTTTGGTGGAAAGGGTCTTGATTTTATTAGGGATTGCTTGATCCATACATTCCTGGAGGTGCTCGTAGAAGGCATTTGTAAGGGTTTCAGCAGCGTGGGTTGTGGTTTCCACTGGCTCAGGGGCCTTGAAGGATACCACTCCAGTCTTAAGAAGTGTGAAGTTTGCTTTTGAGAAGTTCTTCACTGTGGTCTTTTTTGCTGGGGTTGGGGGCGGGATGTGGATCTCCAGTGAGATTAATTTATGGTCTGATCTCACTAATGAGGGATATACTTCCGGTGTGGAGCATTTTGTCCCCATGTTTGTGATGATCAGGTCTAGTATATTTTCTCCTCTTGTGGGAATGGTGACTAGTTGTTCCATAGCATTTGAGTTTATGAACTCCAGGAACCTTTGGGCTAGGGTGTTGGGGCTTGAGTAATGTTCCCAGTCTATGTTTGGGTAGTTGAAGTCACCCAATATGATGGTGCTTGGAGAGACATTCATACTCTCCAGTGTCTTCAGGAAGGCTGTGTGGGTTTCCTGAGTTTGAGAGGGTGGTCTGTAGCGTGCTACAAACTGTAGGGCAGTTTTACCTGTGGTTAATTGCACCTGGATGGTCTCCGATGCTTTGTGCATTGCCACTAACCTGCTGGTGTGGATATCCTTTATGAATATGGATACTCCCCCTCCTTTTGTGGTTTGGTCTGGATTTTGGGGCCGGAACGCATGATATGAGGTATAACCTGATAGTGCTGGGGTGCTGTCAGGAGCCTTGAACCAGGTTTCAGTCACAGCACAGACATCGATGTTCTCTATATTGAGGAGGGCTTCGAGGGCATGCATCTTGAGGTTTAGACTTCTGGCATTGAGCAATATTACCCTTAGTTTTTTTCCATTTTTGTTTTCTAGGGTGGTAGGTTTATCATTTGAGCCTTGCCTAAAAAAGGCACTATGGGGGTGGCAAGAGCCTTTGTCAATATCCGGAAGCCCAGGGGTGACAGGTGCAAGCCGTCCCTTGCGAAGCAGCGTGGCTTGTCAAGCATGTCATCAAAGGCAGACAGACATTGGATCCCCTTAGAATGACACCAGTAATTAAGCCAATTATTAAAGCTGATCATTTTGTCGCTGTATTGCGGCATCATTCTTGGTGAGGGTAGGATACTGCTCAGGGTCAGGGTCATACCGGCCTGGGCTACATAATCTGAGAGCTCCTCTATGTCTCTTTTCATGTAGTCCAGGGAGGTACGTCTCAGGTCGTTCACACCGGCATGGACAATGACTGAGTCATACTTGTACTTGCTGTGGAGTGACCTGAGTGCTTGTGTTATGTGGTGGATTCTAGCGCCCGACAGGCAGCTTACTGTGATCTTTTCCTTGTTCCTTGTTGAATGTTTCTACACAGGTACATGCTAAACAGGACATTATATTTAATGATTGGCCTAATGAGGGCTGAGTAAATATGTAACAGTTACAAAATGATCAGCCCTGCCTAATCACTAGTGTAAATTAACTTATTTAACGTTATCATATGCGATAGGGATTAAACTGTGGATTCTACAAAAACACACTGATGAAGTAATTCTTTGATTACTTGTAGGAAACATTTCACTGTATAAAACACTGTGAACTAAATGAATACTATGAACATGTGCAATTTATTAATTTGTTTATTTGCCAGTTAAGCACACTAGACATAACTGTCCCTCTTAAATGGTCTCTAGGGAGCACTGTCTGATTAAGTTACTTGCTCAGAGTCACACACTTTGCAAGTGAAATTTGAGGGTATCAGATCTGGGTTAAGTTTGTTAACTGATTGTGGCTTTAAAACTCTTGAGCTAAATTGCCAGAAGTTTTGGTATTATTTTGGTGTGACAAACTTTCAACACTGTGGTTTCCTAACATGTTAAACCATATTATATTGGCATCTGGTACATACAGTAATTCAAGCAATCTTGCAATTGTTATGAACTATGGAAAACTGTACATTTGTTCACTTATATGTTTATGTCAGCATTCTTATTCCATTCAGGATAGTCTATTCTAAGATTTCTCTCATAAGGAGGTGAACATTATATGAGTCAGATTGTAAGGCAGTGGAGATTTTACCCCTCTCCTTAAGGACTGATGTCTCCAGATGATTATTCTCCACGATCCACTGTCTCTTAACAAAAGCCACCCTTTTGTTTTAGGTAACTCTCCTAGGATTTCCAGGTAAAGAAATTCCCCATATTTTCCATCCATCCACGGTCAAAATTGCATCCAGAGTATCATGGAAAGTAAACAAGAATTAGAAAGAAGAGCTAGTCAGATTTCAGTGCTACAAAACAGCCACCCACATGCATGTACATGTCCATCTTCAAGTATGTGCTTTTCCTTCTGACATCATCCTGCAACCATATCAGCCCTCTTTTATCATGCATGATACAGGCATCTCCTGTCACTGTCTGCTCATCTCGTACTTCCCTTTGTCATGCAATATTAATTTAGCTCCACTCTACCCTTTGTGATCAGTTATGTCGTAAAGCACATTAAAGTCTCCCCAGTTTTGGTACGTACTTATTGGTTCCTTTGATGAAGAGCTACCCTGATGCAGCCTGCTTCAGGGATGTGTACATACAGCTTCTCCCCTGCCTAGTGCAATTTCAGACATCATATGCTTTGCAATATGTTTATGCTCCTGTTCTATAATTTGTCAGTCTGCACGGCTTCCCCTGTAGTATCTGCAAAAGGGGTCACCTCTACCATATCCCCATTACCTCATGAATTCTGCCACTGACTCACATTACCCTTCAGAATTGCAGCATAGAAGACTCACAACTTCATTTAACATATAAAACCAATATACTCTTGCTTGTTTTTTTTAGAACAAATGCAACAGGATACACCAAATGAGTTACACTTACCTCTAATTATACATTCCATAGGGCGGAGTAAAGCTGGGAGCTTCTTTTATGTACCTCTGCAGAGTAGTCCACTATTTTGACATTGCTCAGCTAAATGCAATCATCTGCTCACTGCTGTTTGTTCCACCACTGATTCTTTAACTTTGAAGGTTTGCTGCTTTACGTTTAAGTGTCTTGGGTGTATGGAAGCCTCAGCAGGTTTCCCAACTTAGTGTGCTCTGCACCCACTCTAAATCCATCCCATTGTTGTCACAAGACAAAGTATTTAACCATGATTTAATGAACTTAACAGGTTCTGGCCCCTTTGTGCCTTTTTCATACAAATAATATGGAAATTGTCTCATGATGAGCTGTTGCTCAGCTCTTCACATTTTTCTTCAAAAGTTATCCTTCTAATTTCCGTCTTTTTGGCCTCCTTGTCACCATAGTATAGCTTCTAGATCCATTAACCATTTAGGTACTGATCTGAACTTGATCTTTAAGGCTTTCAAATCATAGCACAGGTCCTACATATTTACCTGCTGTCTCCAATATCACATCTGATTTATTCTAATTCCGTTAGAATTTTGTCGGTTTTAGCTTTTGTTTTGCAGGCTACCCCCTGTAAATTATATAATATTGACTTCCTATAGATCTGTTTTTGTTTGAGTATTCTATTCACTGTAAATCTTTCCTGACATGAATGTATTCAGTGAAACAATATGCCTTAAACAGAGCTAACTATTTTGATCTGCCAAGCTGTTTAGGCTCTTCAGTTCCCCAACACGATCTAGATATTTTGTCCAAAAAATATGTCAAATAACTTTAGATATATACTTCTGCATTGATAAGAACCACCAGTATTTCTGTTATATTTGCTTTTAAGGGATGAGTATATGACTTCTAATCAAGGTTGGCATGGCAAAATAGTCTTTCTCATTAAAATATATTGGCATTGAGCTTGCATTGCATCAGAAGTAAAATCATATATGTTCCTTCATAAAAGTAATGCTTTCTGTTGCTAGTATTATGCAGCTAAAACATTCCCTTTCCTGAAGAATTCAAAATGTCTGGCTCATCTGCAACTTTGAGCTATGTCTAAGTACTCTTAGGATGGAACAGTAATTTTTAACCCAGTGTTTATCTGGGTGTCCAACTATAATTCCTTAAAACATTTGCTTAAAAAAAACAAAACAAAAAAAAAAACAGTTGAATGGTGTACAAGAAAGTAGTGCCAAGGTATATTCATTCATTCATTTTCTGATATTTGCTATAGCTTCTTCATGGTTGTAGGGGAGCTAAATGATATTCTATTTAAGTGATGGGAGTAGGGTAGCCATTTCTAGGGAAGATACCAGTCATCACAGGATGTGCACGCACACACACACACACACACGCGCGCGCGAGTACATATTTTGGGGCTAAAAGAAGCAATCGCCCATCGTTGTATTTCATCACAAGCTTGATAAAACTAGCAAGTTACAAAGGAAATCAACTTCCAAGAAAATTTCACTAATTTTAGTTTTATATTGTCATCTTTTATAACACTCAATAAAGTGGAAAAGCTCAACACACTTCATGCAGTTTAGTGTAGTGAGTGAAATACTAAAGAGGTATAACCATAATAAAGCTAAGTTGGTGTAAACCAGGCAAGGGAGCCCGCAGGATTTTTTGCAGGGGGTGCAAACCCAAGCCCCGCCCACACTGCCCCACCCCCTATGCTGCCCCGCCCACTAACCCCCTCCACCCACGCAGCCATTCCAGTGTCCCATTACTTGGCTATTTCTCCCCATTTTATAGAAATTGTTCAAATCTCTGTGTGCATACTTGTTTTATGCTTTACTTCTACAATGACTACAGATATCTGGATTTCATTTACAACTTTTATTTCAAATTTTATAGCGCAAACACTGACAGACATTTACTAAACCTAAACAAAGCAATAGTCTTACAATGAAAACAGACTTAGCATTAAAACTTCTCTACCTTTGAAACCCACATTCACTGAAACAGCATCGAAACCCACATTTCACGAACATGCATCTGGCCAGTGGCAGGGTAAGTTTACCTTTGGCCCGTTTCCAAATCATAGGCTCCTTGCACACATTTTTAGAAACATGCAAGAGTTCTTGATTCACCTTCCTGACTATTATACTACATAATAATTGAATTATATCCCTTGTATAACACAGCACCACTTGTTAGAGTGTGTTTTAAATTTATAGTTCTGAGCATCTTTCCTTTAAGCAATGAAACAAATCATATGAACCAATAATGACAGCCTGCCCAATTCAGAACATTTCAACCATAAAGGAACACTCAAACTTCTGTCATAAAATCCACCAATATCAATCAGTATGCAGAATCTCTGCAGAAGTAAAAGTCATCTGAATAATTCCACATTAAAGAGATCTGAAACCAATGAAGAGGTTGTTGCTAGAAAAAACTTTATATTTCAGTGTTTCATTTACAAATTCAGTGCCTGTTGCCCTTGAAGAATAAATTGCATATGCTACATTAAAATAAATGGTAAGTTGATATATTGCAATAGGGAATGGGTGGCAGGCTGAAAAGCAGGTTCATAGTTATTAGGTGTCTCATCCAAAGGAGGACATACTAAGAACTGCAGTACCATACCCCCTTAAAATACAAATGCACATGCTGTATGAATAGAACCTACAATCAAGATGCATGTATGCTACCTGCTGTGCTAACACTGCTTTAAAATTCTATACCACAATAATGATACCATTTGCTAAACAAAACAGTTGCACATAAATTCCACCTGTTAGAGCTAACTAGGGCATTTCTGTCTGTCACACACACACCTCAACTTTAGTGCAAGAAATACATAAATAGATTGATTTTTTCAAAGTTACAACAACTGTAAACTCTGTGACCATGGTGTGCATTTGTTTTTGACAGAAAGGTATAAGGGAACTCATGGCTATGTATATAGTTGAATCTCTCTGTACTGAAGTACTCCCTACCACGATTCTGCTTTAATAGTGTGTTTGCATTCAGAAACGTGTTACAACAACTGTAAACTCTGTGTGACCATGGTGTGTGTGTGTTTTTGACAGAAAGGGCTATGTATATAGTTGAATGACAGAAAGGGCTATGTATATAGTTGAATCTCTGTACTGAAGTACTCCCTACCATGATGCTGCTTAACTAGTGTGTTTGCATTCAGAAACTTACAGTTTTTATACTGAATTTTTATAGCTACATGAATTAGAAAATAACCAATTTCCTTTTCAGAGCCTAAGCTAAAAAGTTCACTCCTTACAAGCACTGCTTCCCCTGGAAAACATATATATATATATATATATATATATATATATGCATCAGAGACCTAGTTCAAGACAGATGACAGTACTCCTTTAATGCAGGATTTCAATACCTGCCACAAGTTCAGGTCTATCACCCAAGATGAAAAGGTGATGGTGTCTACATATTCTTAAACAACATTTCATCTCCAGACTTGCTATGTAAGATAATGACGTGGAATTCCTCTGCATCCAGCTTAGCATTAACAAAACTCCTTACTGTGTCATACCTAACTATAGGTCCCCTCTATGTACCCCATCAGTCCATATCTCCTACCTAACTAATATGGTGTCCCTATGCATTAAGCCAACACCATTATTCTAGGAGACTTCAATCACATTTTCTTAAAAATTGCCATTTTGAGGAAGGATTATTAGGGGAGAGCAACATTTTGAGCCAAAATTGGGGACAATTGAGAGGTTTGGATATTCCTAATTCTACAAAGCGATTTGCACATACCTCTCAACCTCTTAATGCAGGAAATCTGGACAAGGCTAAGTATATTGGGGGAACATACAAACACTACTAAAAATTGCTCTTGTATAAACTTGACAGTTGATAGAATAACAGGTCTTGCATTAGCATGCATTTTTCTGAAGGTTATGACGTCTGAAACTCAAATGTCTGTCATTTAGTGACTTCATTGTATGAGGAACAAACCAAAAATAAGAAGCAAATATCTATTCATTCTACAAAGATATGGACAACTGAGAGGTATAGTTCAACCAGGGCTGTCTGAGTTTGCTCCAGTATCACATAGTCCCAACACATCAGCGAACCAAACACATAAATACACAAAAACATACTCGGAGGCTCTAAATAAAAATCTACCTAAGCAACAGAGACCTCCAAAGCAGACATCCAAGCAAACGCTACCTCAAAACAAAACATGCACAACACATAGCACACAAAGTCAGTGTGCCAAGCAGCCACAGCCCTTAAGGCTGAATAACACACCTGATACTCTTGTAATAGGTGGCTCTATTGTCAGACACACTGACGTCCCGCTCACCAGGCTGAATAAAGAGAAGGTCACGGTGAGCTGCCTGTCGGGTGCTAGGATCCGCCACATAACGCAAGCACTCAGGTCACTCCAAAGCAAATACAAATATGACTCAGTCATTGTACATGCTGGTGTGAATGACCTGAGACGTACCTCCCTGGACTATATGAAAAGAGACATACAGGAGCTCTATGATCATGTATCCCAGGCTGGTATGACCCTGACCTTGAGCAGCATCTTACCCTCACCTAGAATGATGCCACAGTACAAAGACAAAATGATCGATTTTAACAATTGGCTAAAATTTTGGTGTCATTCAAAGGGGATCCAGTGTCTGTCAGCCTGGGGATGACATGCTCGACAAGCCACGTTGCTTCGCTAGGGACGGCTTGCATCTGTCACCACTGGGCTTTTGGATATTGGCAAAGGCTCTTGCACCCCCATAGTGCCTTTTTAGGCAAGGCTCAAAAGTCAAACCATCCCCATAGACAGCACAAGGAACAAGAAACTAAGGGTAATGCTGCTAAATGCCAGAAGTCTTAACCTCAAGATGCAGGCACTCGAAGCTCTCCTCAGTATGGAGAACATCGATATCTGTGCAGTGACAGAAACCTGGTTCAAGGCTCCAGAGAGCACCCCAGCACTACCAGGCTATACCTCATATCATGCTTTTCGGCCCCAAAACCCGGACCAAACCACAAAAGGAGGGGGAGTTTCCATATTTATCAAGGATATCCACACCTCCAGGTTAGTGGCATTGCACAGTATCGGAGACCATCCATGTGCAACTAACAGTGGGCAAGACTGCTTTTCAGTTTATAGCATCCTACAGACCACCCTCTCAAAGTCAGGAATCCCACTCGGCTTTCCTGAAAACATTGGAGAACATGAAGATCTCTCTGAACACCATTATATTGGGTGACTTCATCTACCCAAACATTGACTGGGAGCACTACTCAAGCCCCAGCACCTTAGCCCAAAGGTTCCTGGAAATTATAAACTCAAATGCTATGGAACAACTAGTCACCACTCCCACAAGAGGGGACAACATACTAGACCTGATCATTACCAACATGGGGAATCTATGCTCCACACCAGAAGTATATCCCTCATTGGTAAGATCAGACCATAAATTAATTTCACTGGATGTCCACATCCCGACCCCACCCCCAGCCCAGAAAACCACAGTGAAAAACTTCTCAAAAGCGAACTTCTCACTTCTCAGAACCGAAGTGGAATCTTTCAAGGCCCCAGGGCCAGTGGAAACTACGGCCCAAACTGCAGAATCCTATATAAACTCATTCTACGGACATCTCCAGGAATGCATGGATCATGCTATTCCAAACAAAACCAAGACCCAATCATCCAAAGGCAGGCATCCAGTCTGGTGGACCCCTGCCATAAATAAACTGTACAACAGAAGGAGGAAGCTACTATATGATAGAGCAAAATCCCTAATAGGGAAGGCATCTCTGATCAGTACTAGCAAAAAATTACGATCCCTCATAAAATCCTCCAAGGCCAGCTTCGAGAGAAAAATTGCACAGGACACCAAAGACAATCATAAGGCTTTTTCAGTTATGTTAGAAACCTGGGATGCAACTCCCAGACTTGTTCTGAGTTGATTCTAAATGACAAAAATACACTGAACCCACAGACATCGCCAATATCCTGGCAGACAGGTTCAGTGCAAACTTCTCCACCCCCAAAAGAGCAAGTATCTATCCCAGCAGAGGGCTGCCTCCCAAACATCTCTGATGCTCAGGTGAAGGCTGCCCTCTCCAAAGCAAAAACACTGCTTCCATGGGACCAGATGGCGTCCCAGGTTGCATCCTACATGAACTCCAAGAGGAACTAATCCCTCAAATAAAACAGCTATACAATCTCAGCCTCACTACAGGATATGTGCCCACAGAATGGCGTACAGCAACAGTGGTCCCACTCCACAAAGGTGGAGCCTCTACGGACCCTGGAAACTATCGCCCCATAAGCCTGACTAGCTTAGTCTGCAAGGCTATGGAGAGGATCATCATGGAGCTCATAAACAAAGACATTGAGGACCTACAGACACTAGATCCTACCCAGTTCGGCTTTGTCAAGGGCAGATCCTGCCTTTTGAACCTGGTTGACTTATTCGAAACAGTCACCAAAGCCATAGATGAAGGGAAGGTAGTCCATACAGCCTATCTGGACCTTGCAAAGGCATTTGACACAATACCCCACTTGGGCATCATAGATAAGCTATCCAGCTTAAATATAAACCCCTATGTCACAAGATGGGTTGCAAACTGGCTCAAAGACAGAACCCACAGAGTGAGAGTTGCTGGAGCCATGTCAGACTCGAAACCGGTCACAAGTGGCATCCCACAGGGTTCTGTCCTGGGACCACTCTTGTTTGGTATATACTTTTCCGAGGTACAGGCAAATGTGGGAGGACTATGGCTCACCAAGTTCGCAGACGACTGCAAACTGGGCGCCATAATCAACTCTCCAGCTGACACAAACATCCTTCAAAAGGGTCTCACAGAGACAGATAACTGGTGCCAGCACCATGGTTTAAAGCTAAATGCCAAAAAATGTATAGTCATACCCTTTGGCAAAAACAATGTGCCCACAAATTACCACATAGGCAGAAACCCATTAAGTACATAGAAAGTTATTAAGGACCTGGGGACCCAAGTTGATAGCAATCTCTCCTTTGAAAACCACATTGCCAAAGTGGTTAGAAAGACCTTCTACATAGCCCACCTCATCACGAAGGGTTTCACATCTAGATCAAGAGAGGTAATCGTGCCCCTTTATTCATCCCTCATCAGGCCCATCATAGAATACAATGCCCCTTTTGGGATGTAACTTACCCGACACCTGCAGCAATTAGAAAGACCCCAAAAGTATCTCACCAAGAGGATCAAGGGTCTCAAACAGATGCCATATGCTGCTCGGTTAAAAAAACTCCAGCTCTACTCAGTTGCATACCCCCTACTTGAGGCAATCTATGCCTGACATACAAAGCTATGTCAAATCCAGAATTAATGGACATGCTCCACCTCAGTAAATCTAAATCCCTTAGAGCCACATGCTCGAGGGACTTGAACCTCAGCACAGAAATAAATAGAACTTGCTGGAGGGACAGGTTCATAACCCAGAGGCTCCCTTCGCTCTGGAATAGAATTCCAGTTCATGTGAAGCAGAGCACCTCACTGAATCTCTTCAAGAAGAATCTCGATAGGTGGATGGGGGATCGTAGGTTTGTCCCAGGGATTACTCCCGTGTCACTATTAGACAGAGGCACAGTAAACTAAACCTTAAAAAGGGCACAGTATACTCAAATCAAGGGGTGGCGTAAGCCATACAGAATCGGGCTAGGCTTATAATTGCCCCAGGGCAGATAGCCTAGTATGAACCTATGCTACCCCCCCCCCTTACAAAATCATGGTCAAATGGAGCCTCCTCCCTGCAGCCATTCCAATGTCCCATTCCTTGGTTATTTTGCCCCATTTACCATAAACACTGTAATGTGCATACTGCTTTACATCTGCGATTATTTAGATTTCATTTGAAAGTTTTATTTTGCATTTTACAGCACAAACTCTAATACATATATGTTAAACAAAGCAATGCAGTCTCACAATGAAAATAGACTTAACATTAAAACTTCTCTGCCCTTGAAACTCACATGCATTGAAACAGCATTGAAACCCACATTCAAAGAAAATACATTTTGCCAGTGGCAGATAAATATTAACTCTGGGCTGTCTTCAAAATCATAGGCCCCTTGAACATAACATACACATGCTCTTTGATACACCTTCCTGACTGTATTACATTCCTTGTACAATACAGTACAGTTGTCAGAGGGCATTTTAAATTTATTGTTTTGAGCATTTTTCCGGTAAACAATGAAACAAAAGGCATACACCAATGACAAAACTGCCCAATTCAGAACATTTCCATCATAAAAAGTCTACTCAACCTTCTATAGTCCACCAGTATCAGTAAAAAAATATGCACAATCTCTGAAGTAGTAAAATCCACATTAAAGAAATTTGTAACTAAAAGAGGTTGCTGCTAGCAAACAACTTTATATGTCATTGTTTCATCTACAAATAAAGTGCCTGTTGCCCTTGAAGAATAAATTGCCTTTGTTGCATGCAATAAAAAAATAAGCTAGTAATACCGCAATAGGGAATGGATAGCAAACTGATAACAGGTTCATAGTTACTAGGTATCTTTGCCAAAAAGGACTGCAGCATCCACCCCCTTTACAACACAGTACAGTATCAGCAATGCATCTCCCTACTGTGGGAGTAGAACCCACAGCTTTCAGCATCAAAAGCAAGTACACTATCTGTTGTGCTATTAACAATGCAAGCAGACTAAACATAAGCAGCACTAAACTTTTGCTCCCCTGCAGCTCTCAGCTCCTTATAAAATCTACTCGACACTCCGCTATATCTCTGAACTTTGCAGCACAAGAAATCTAAAAAAAGACAAAGTTTATTGGGGGGGGGGGGACAAAAGGCCAAAAACCAGGAACACATTTTAAACATTGCTTGTATAACGTTGGAAAGTTGCTAGAATAAAATGCTCCGTTACCACCATACATTTCACTGCCACATCTTGAACCCAGGGGGCCCTGTGCAAAACAGTCAGAGCAACATACCACTATGCCAAATCAGCTGTTTTGTGAAAGAACGACTGAAACTTAAATGGCTACCATTTAGTGAATTCAGTTCTTACCATAGCACAGCTGTCAACCTCTTAACACAAAATATCTGAACAAAGCCAATACCGGGTGAATACAGCCCCCAAACATTCAGTGAATTCAGTTCTCACCATAGCTCTCAACCTCTTAGCAAAAAACACCCGGACAAAGCCAGTAATGGGGGAATATAGCCCCAAACATATGCAGTGAATTCAGTTCTTACCATAGTTCTCAACCTTAGCACAAAACCTGGATGAAGCCAATAATGGGGGGGGGGGGATACAGTCCCAAAGACAGTGATATATTTCAAATATCCATCTTGTACACTTAGAAAATTGCTAGAATAAAAACTTTTGTTACCATGCACTTTCTGAAGAATATGAAGTCTGATGACATTCAAATGTGTCATTTTTTTTAACATTTGTTAACCAGGAAAGTCTGACTTGGGGAAAAAAAGTTAATTTTTATCTGAGGCCCAGGGAGAAACAAACACTCTAGACAGCCAAGAATCAAACCAGAGAACACGTAGCTGTCAGGCAGCAATGCTACCACTGTTTTTTACAAATGGTGGTGGGTAGGGAATTAAGGCTCTTACCACTTGGCCCCAAGGGACAGGGTTCAAGCCTTATTCTCTACCGACCACCATGTAGCACATGGGGCATTTCACACACGCACACAACTTTACTGAGCTTGACATAACAAACAGGAAGCTCTTTACAGTCATAATTGCCTCATACAGTTACTCCACAGCAGAACACAAGCTACTTCAAACCCTTGTTATGTTGCATCTATTTCTCTTTCTATAAGCTTGTATTGTAATAATATCCCTTCTGTATCAAACAAGAATAAGAATCTTATTCAGCTTAAGGTTAAGAGAGCAAGGAATGTAGCTTATTCAATTCCACCTTATTGCATTTTTGCCCCAATGTGACAAAAGCTAATCCTGGACTGTTTCCTTTACCTATCTGCAGCTTCTTCTGTTCTGTCACTCTTTGCTCAAATTTGATACCTACCTACCTTCATTCTTGGTACTTCCTGTACCTTCTTTAAACTTGGTTATATTCACTTAGCTTAACATGATATAAGAATCAAAATCACACAAAATATTTTATTCTTCTTAGGACTGAAAAAGAAAATTCTGTAATGCTGCACGTCAATACATGACCTGATACTCAAAAGGTATTCAAACCAAGCTAGTAAACAAATAAGCTATATCAATAGCTCTATCTTTCGAGCTTGTGACAGACAGCGAACAATATGAACATATATTTGTGTTTGTGTGTGTGTGCGCGCATGCACAAACAGACACATACACACCCACACACACACACACACACACACACACACACACACACACACACACACACACACACACACACACACACACACACACACACACAGTATGTGAAAACAAGAGAATAGTAGGTCTCAAACCAAGATTTCACAATCTAACCTTAAACAAGAAACAAGCTCTAAAACAATTGTCTGCCAATAAAAACATTTGGGTCATGAAAGCTGATAAAAGTGGGAAAGTGGTCATTATGGATACTGATGCTTATAACAAGGCTTCTGAGAACCTTCTAGCAGACAATTCATGCTATGAGGAAATCTCCAAGGACACAATCAATAAATACTTTGCCAACATCAATGGTCTTTTTGACCTCCTATGCCAAGATTAAATAGAGTAGAAGCATCTATATCATGCTATTGTAAGCTGATATTGTCGAAAATGTAATGATCGGTACGAAAATATCGCTCCAGTTAAATAGCGAAAACTATGTCGAATATGCAAATGTCGAATTGATATGTTTGGCCACTTCGCAATCCATGCATTTGTGAATGTAAAACTTAACCACTGATGTGACACACTGTGTGAGTGTAAACAGGTAACCAAACTCCCTGTGTACAACTTCAGATACCGAAAAGAGTGATACGTGCAAAAAGTGCTTTTAGACAACTGGTCTAGTTACAAAGGAAATAAGATCAATAAAAGAAATGTGCTTATGTGATTGGTGTGCTGATGTAAAAACTGAGCTTATCTATACTTTGAGAAGCATAGCAACAGAATTCGAAAACTCTTTAGACGTGTATGCCAAGCATTTACTTAACACTGCCTACATCCTGTACTGTTTTTCAATTGTTTTTCTTTTCTATGGTGAAGCAACACAACCTGCTATTACACACACACACACACACACACACACTTACTCTGAAAGTGTCCCATCTTCCGCTCGTTTCCTCCCGCTTGCGAATCCGTCCGTTTCAGTTCCCGCTCGTGGTCCCATTTTCCGCTTGTGAACCCCAAAACCATCCGTCCATGTGAGTTCCCGCTCGCAAAACTTGAAAATATGCGCGCGATGATGTCAGCATGCCCACGACCGTTCTTCTTAAAGAAGAACGCATGATGTCAGCACGGACTTCTTTCTTCTTAAAGAAGAACGTCCAAAATAAAAAAAAAAACTTTTTTTTTAAATTCTAACATTAGTCAGCCGATTCCAGGGGGGTGCAAGTGCACCCCCTTGCACCTGCCTGCGGGCGCCCTTGAAACCAGGACAGTCATACTCCAAAATGTGCTTGTGAAACGTAAGAGAACTTTGATTTTGTTTTACCCTAATCAGCAACAAATAAAAAGGAACCACAGTATAATTATGCCTGGAATCATTTATATCTAGAGGAGCTAAAACTAGCCAACAACTGTAAATAATGAAGTAAGTGTTATTTAAATACATCCATCTCACCTGGCAAACACAAATTTCCCTGCTAGTCTTCCAAAATTCACTAGATGGCAGCAAATGGAATTTAATGCAGGGATTGTAGTATAAAAACTGCAGTGGCTTAGGAGAAAAGGAAAAGTAAAATCTAACAGTGAAAAAATGAAGAAATGAACAGGATACTCACATGCATTTATACAGGAGAACTTGATAAGAAAAATTTTAAATAAGCATAAAATCAAACTATCAGATCAAAAAGTTCCAAACTAAAATTATTGGAGTATGGAAAGATTTGATAAAACTGACCCCCCCCCCCAAAGAAGCCAACCCCATTGAGAAGCTGCAGTACACAAAGGTAATCAATAAAGCTAAGCAGTAGCATAGACATGACAGTTTTAATAGACAAATATCATGGTTTAAATAAAGGTACAAAAAGGGGGCATGTACATTTATTTTTATTTATATTTTACATTTGTTGACTAGGTATATCCGACTGAGCTGAAGAGCTCTTTTTCAGGGGAGGCCCGAGGAGAAAAGCTCCATCATATTATAGAATACAATAACATTAGACAGCATTATTACAGATTTTTTTACGATGAATTAGTAACATAACAATATATAACAGTGTAAGTGATCAGGAATACACCTACAGCTCTTGTATGTTATTTAGAAGAAAGCAATACTATGACATAAAGATGACTGGAAATTATTGGCATATGAGGACACAGGTCCAGTGTAGACAACTACTGTTGGAAGACAGTGGAAAGAGTAATCTAGGAAGGCTTAGAGAGAGCAAGGGATAGATTGTAGTATGGGAAGTAGGGAATGTTTAAGGAGGGAGAGTGCAGTGGCAGGACCGGTGACTTTTAAAGTACTCTTTAGTGACTGCCTTAAATTGTTTATGATTTGTGAGGGTTCTGATTTCTAGTGGAAGGTTATTCCAAGCAATAGTGGCGTGATAGCTATACAAGTTACATCCAATTTTGGACTTGGGTTTGTAGATTTGGAGCAGATCTTGGTTAGAGCTTCAGAGAGGTCTTGTGGGAGAATAATGGGAGATGAGAGGAGATAGTGCTGGGCAATAACAAGGTTGATATAGGATAGAGTGAATGATCTGGGGCTGAGAGAGGAGAAGCTGGTGGGGTATTTCATGCCAGTTTATGTGTTTTAGAGAGAGACAGTGATGGGATTTTTAGGTTTGCTGAGCAGCAAATCTAGCTACCTTATTGTAGGTAGATTTGAGTTTGGTCATGAGTGATGAGTTAAGATTTGTGAGAATCTGAGAGCTGTACATTAGACTGGGTAGAAGGTAAGTAAGAGAGAGAGAGTATTCTTGGCTTCAGAGGTGAGGAATTTCTTGTTTCGGTAAAGGAGTCCAGGTTTCAGATGAGTCTTCTTAATACAGTTATTAGCATGCATGTCGAACTTAAGTTGGTCATCGATGGTGACGCTTAAGAGCTTAGTGCTAGATTCTACCTAAATGGGAGTATTATTAAGAGAGAGTATGGAGAAGGAGGAGTTAATATTGTTAACATTTTTGGGAAGGAAGAGTAACAGCTTTGTTTTTTTGGGTTAAGGATGAGCTGATTATTGGAGAGCCATGTTTCGACTGAGTTAAAGGATGTCTGAGTAGCTGAGAGGAGCATGGAGGGTGAGTTGGCAATGGAGATGTCTGTAGAGTTATCTGTGTATTGTACTAAGGATGCCTGAGAACAAGAAGTATACAGCTGATTACTAAAGATATTAAAAAGTAAAGGCCCAAGAAGAGATCCTTTAGGGACACCCATTTTTTTACAGGGAGAGGAGGAGAGAGTGCAGAGTGCCACCTCACTGATTTTGACCTGTCAGAGAGGTAGCTAGAGAACCATGCAACAGTATCAGAGCATAAGTTAAGTTTATGCAGTTTATTTAGCAGAATAGAGTAAGAGACTGTGTCAAAAGCTTTTGAGAGGTCCAGGAATAGACAAGAAATAAGTTTATGATCATCCCTGGCTAGAGAGGCTATGTTGAGGAAGGATAATAGCGCAGTAGTAGTGCTATGTTTGGGTCTGAAGCCATGTCGAGTGGGTCTAAGAAGATTTTCCTGTAGTAAAGATATTGCATGACTTGTTTATGTATGCATTTCTCCAGTACTTTGGAGAAAGGGGAGAGGATGGCATCTAAAATTGGAAATGTCAGAGGAGTTACCCCCTTTGTGTATAGGAAGAGTGTAGAATTGTTTCCAAGAGCGATTAATTAAGATACATACGGGGAGAGCAAGAGAGTCAGCTGCTAGTTGAAGAAAAGTGGAGAGGATATTGTCAGTTGATGATGAGCATGGCTTTAGCTTGGAAAGTAGAGTTTTGATGTGGGTAGTAGGTACAGGTTTGAGGGTGAAGGTATTTGAGGAGTGGGTATTACGAGCAAGTTCAGAAAAGTTGGAGGTGTTAGTAGCAGAGGAGTTTGAGTTGTGGTTGAGTAGCTTAGATATGGAATCTATAAAATAGGTATTGAAGATTGTGGCAGTTTCTTGTCCTGCCTGGGCATGGATTGGGGGAACTAGGATTACCAGGATGTAATATTTGATTAATAGAGTTCCAGAATTTTGTAGGATTACATCTTAAAGCTTGGAGGGTTTGTAATAGAAGTCTTTTTTATCTTTGTTTATGTGCTTTTTTATCAGATTTCTGAGTTCTTTATATTTTTGCAAGTCTGTGTGGAGCTTAGTTTGTGACCATTTTTTCCATAACCTCTCTCAAGTTTTCATAAGGATACGAGAGGCTTTTCTCAATTTTTTTTTATTTTTCAAATAAATTTGAATGAATTCCATAGTATTTATACATACCATCTTAAATAACTATGTACACTATTTACATTTTGTTTTATAGTTTATCAATATTTTGTAAAATTTTGAAATACTGTTTCTCATGTCAAAGTCATTATATATGATTTCATATATGTATTTTGTAAATTTAGGTATTTCTTTAAATTAAGAATTGTTAATTATTCTACTTGTATCTTGCAAATATGACAGAATACTCTGTAAAGTTATCCAGTCCTGTTGTGGAATTTTGTATGTTGTTTTTATTTCTTGCATATCCAAAACTTTAGTCTATATTAGAAGCTCGAAGATCCATTTGAGCGAATTGGAAAAGAGCGACACATATTGCGTGAACTACCTGAATAGCGAATGTCCAAAACCACGAAATTTGAAATGTCAATTTGTCATGGTTGGCCCGTCTGCAGTATAGCTCCGTAAGGTAAGTGTGCAATAGTTACGGACCTTAGGGTTAGGGTGCGGGTTAAGGTAAGTGTATAGATAGGTAATGTATGTAAGGTTTAGTATAGGGTTAGAAGTAGGGTTTTGTTAAGTGCATGTGTGTGGATTGTTTGTTTTGCTTGGGTATATCTCCATAGGGTAAGTGTGTGATAGTTACAGACCTTAGGGTTAGGGTGCAGGTTAAGGTAAGTGCATAGATAGTAATGTATGTAAAGTTTAGTGTAGGGTTAGAAGTAGGGTTTGATTAGTGTATGTATGTATGTGGTTTATTTATTATGTTTGGATAGGTAGTATGTAGTGGGTGGTGGGGTTGGCCGACTATGACGATTCGAGATTTTAAATTTCACGGTTTAGGGGGTTCGGCATATTTGCAGTTCGGGCTATATATGTCACTGTTGTCATATTCGCTCAAACGGGTTTTTGGGTTTATAATATAGAGCCCAAAACTTTTAGTTCTTTGATACATTGGAGCCAGCAAACAAATCCTTTCTGTTTCCAGGAATTAATCATTTCTCTCTATATTTTATGTGGAAAGTTCTTTGTGACTATAAATGGTGTTAAAAGATCAAATCAGATTTTTAAATCTATATTTGCATTAGTAATTTTCCTAAATGAGTCAATGTAATAATCATATGAGTTTTAGAGGGTTTAGTTATGTTATACTGCATACTAATACATAATATGTGCCATGGCAAATTGTATTTATCTGTTATTTTAATTTTTTTTTGTAAATCAAATTCATTTATTGATATTACAGTTAGTAATTCTTTCCAATTTGCAGAGTAATTTGGACTTATCCAATCTGAGATTGTTTTAGATATTGATGCTTTTAAATATGTTTCCATATCAGGAAAGTTTAATCCTCCCTGTTTCCATGGTCTGATATGATGTATTAAAGCTATTCTGTTTCGTTTGGGAAACCATAAAAATGTTATTAGGCATGAATTTATTTATTTATGTATATTCTTTTCTGGTAACAGTTGAATTGCCAAGGCTATATATAGGATCTTGAGCAGTAAAACCAGTTTTGTTAACTGTAGTCTATCTTCAAATGTTAATATTATTTTGTTCCATTTTTTCACAGAGATTTTAATTGTATTGATGATATTATTGTAGTTTTTTGAGACTAATTCATTATTATCCTTGCATAACTCAATTCCTAGATATTTTAAGGTAGAATCTTGTTTCCCCATGATGTGATCCCCCTTAGTCTGCAGTTCTTTTTTTATTTAAAAATAAAAATTTTGATTTTGATTTATTGAAATGGAGTCCTGAAGTCATGTGAAATTTGTCAATTAATATATCTAATTATTCTAATGTCTCTTTTGTATTAAATAATGTTAGTAATATGTCATTGGCAAATAGCATTACTTTAGAATTGTATTGTTCATAGACATCTATTCCTTTGATTTTTATATTGTTATGAATTGAATCTGCCAATATTTCAATAGCCAGAGCAAATAGAATCGGTGACATGGGAAATCCTTGTTTAGTGCCTTTTGTTATATGTATAGATTCAGAGGTAAAAGGACCTAACTTGACATGTGCTAAATTATTTGTATATGTATTCTTTAGGAGATGAACAAAGGATGCAGGAAATTCAAATAGCATTAGGATTTTGAATAAATAGTCCCAATTTATGGAATCAAAGGCTTTCTCTATATCTAAGCAAATTATGAGTGTTTATTTTTTTTATTAACATAATCTATGAGAGAAATTATCCTTTTAATATTGTCATGTGTGTGTCTATGATATATAAATCCAGTTTGATCATTATTTATTGTTTTGGATAGTGGTATTTTCATTCTGTTAGATAATATTGTCATACATATCTTATAGTCATTATTTAATAATGATATAGGTCTATATGAGGTACAGAGGTTTGGGGATTTCTTTTCTTTTAGGATTGGTGTGATTAAGGAATATCTCCAAGAGGGTGGTATTAAAGCTTTTGACTGAATTTCTAATAAAGTTTTATGGAAGAGGGATAATATCTTTGAAGGAAAAAGTTTATATATTTCCATAATTATGCCATCTATACCTGGAGTTTTATTATTTTTACCCTCTTTTATTTATCTGTAATTTCTTTGTAGGATATGGGTGTTTGTAGATCAAATTTTAATTTTTCCTGGTATTTTTTTATATTAGAACATTTTTCATGTACATATAATTGATCAATATGTATATTTTCCTTTTGGAAATGTTCCATATAGTGATTTCTATCAGCATCAAGAATGTCACCTATATCCGAGACATTTTTCCCTTTCTTTTCATGGAAGATACTTTAATAATAATAGGTTTTTGATTGTATTTTGATTCTTGTGGATAAATTATGTAGATATTTGGGAGACATGGACAAGGTATTAATTTTTAGTTTTTCTAAAGCTAAACTAGTTTTATGTGTTAGAATTTCATTGTATTTATTGTTTAATACTTCTGCTTTCTTTTTCATCTCCAAATGATTTTGATTTTTTTCAGCTTTTACTGACAAAAGTTTGGATTGTAGATCTAATAATTCAGAATCCCATTCTGTAATTTTTTTTTATACCAAGTTAGGGGTTTACCATATATGTAAGCTTTTAATGAGTCCCATATCATTATTTAATTTATGTCTGCGGTGTAATTAATATCTAAGAAGAACTGTAATTCAGATAACCAGGGTTTGAACTCTTTCATTTTAGTTATATATGCTGGAATTCTGGAGTTAAAGATTAATGGTTTGTACCCATTTTGAAGTTTTAGTATCAATGAATTGTGGTTTGAAAAGGGGCAGAGAGTGATTGAGAAATTAATGATTTTAGAGTGTAAGTCATGGGCAGCAAATATTTTATATATTCTAGTTTGGCTACCAAATCTGTGATCTTGATGGGGAAACAACAAAGATTTATCTTCTTTAAAATCTGAAAGTATCTACAAGATGAAATGAATCTACCCACTTGTTTAAAGCTTTTGATACAGCAGATGTATGCAGTGGTCTTTTATTTGTAGTTTCAGAAATATCAAATATACAGTTAAAATATCCTCCTAATATTAAATTACCTTTATAATTATTGGAGATGAAATTCAAGGTTTTTTTTAACAGTTCCTGTTCCAATGCCCGGGAACCAGTATAGATTGGCTAGGGTCCATATTCTGTTATTATATTTAACTATTACTAATGCCATTAGGCCTTCTTTATCTTCATACTTATAAATGATTTTTGGGTTAATCACATTTGTTTTCCATAAAATTGTTACTGCTTTTGTCTTTGTCTTATAATTGTGCCAATGTCATATATTCCTTAGGATTCCATTTGTAATTGCCATTTGTTTTGTAATGAGTTTCTTGAAGGAAGACAGTTTATGCTTTGTTCAGTTTTAAATATTTCAGTAGATTTGATCTCTTGCTAGGATAGTTGGTATTTAAAGATAATAAAGTTAAATCCATCTTAGGTTATTTAGACTATGTATTTTTTGTTTTATTGGGACTATTAAACATTTTCCTCTGATAACCAATAAAGTAATGTTTTGGTCAGGCATACTAAAAATGTTTTTGTGAAATAAATTTAAATTAATAAATGTTAACAAAACTAAGATCTCCACTAGCCATGGAATGAAAATCATTCCTAATCTGATGGATAAACCTAAGTCCATCAGATTATCACTCATACCTTGACAATCCAGAACATCTGAGCTCCATAAATTGAATTATCATATGAAAAATATTTGTAATAGGAATGAGCAATATTTATATTATTTTGATCAGGTATATTACTATTGTGGATTAGACAGAATTTTAATACAATATAAATGTCTACTTATTGTATAAGCAATTAATATTTACATGAAAGATAGATGACAAGCAATTCAATCATAGTAGAGTAGGATGTATTATATAAAAAACTTCAATAAAAGATTATAGCACACAGTTATTTAATATGTTCACTCATTGATGAAGTCTTTCAAAACTTATTACTTAATATAAATAGATGGTAATAATATTTATACCTAATGTTTATAATACAATGGATTTTACTGGATATATCATAACTTATATTTCATTGTTTGCCACCATTTAAGTAATTACTTTGTTTGTTGCTAACTTACTTAAAGCATCAAGTTTGTTTTATGTGAACATTGAAGAAAGTTAGTGGATTTTAATTATCAGTGCATCCCTCTTCCCCATTTCCTACACATAAGGATATTCATATCTGTCATTTCTTATTATAAAATGAGTTAAATTATAGGTTAAAAACAACAAATTCACTTATTGTGATTAATGATTACAAGTTCCCTTTCCATATCCATAAATTACCATTTTATGGTATATACTGAAAAGTTTTTAGATTTACATGGCAACATTCTATTTTGTATAATCAGCAAAGGTTAAACTGAGTGATTATTGTCAATTTAATACTCCCTGGGATTCGTGAAGCTTGTGCCAGGTGCCGGAGTAGCATTGGCGATCTAGCGCGAAATATGGCCGCTGAGCGATTCAGGTATGAGCTGTTTCCATGTGCACTACCAGTGTACGTCGGATCTGCACAGCTCCCGGCGCATGTATGCTAATTACTCCATGCGCAATAGTGTAGTATGCAAATGAAGGTATATAGCGATTCCTGAAGTGGTGCAGGTGTAGCGTAAGCAAAAAGAAATGTAAACCAAAAAAAGGTTTACATTTTTTCAGACATAAAATCGGAGCCATGAAAGCAGACCAAACTTACATATTATAATGTTAATATATGCCACTGGCTAAATATATAGCCAATGGCATAAAAAAACATGCACAACACATAAAAAATAACATTTAATGTCATGGCCACACTAATGCAAAGTAAAACTGCAGTGCATCTGTGTACAAACGGGATCACAAGGAAAATATATTTAGATGTCATAAAACTGCAATGTAACACAATTCATGAATTCCCCATAATAGTCAATGGCACGCATGCTACACCACAACCATGGCGCAAGGGTTGCTAAGGGTCTGTGACAGTGTTCTGTGTGGTAACTAGGAATCAGTAGTCAATGCCATGCAAATGAGTCAAGTAATACTGAATCGCAAACGCCCCACCGGCATAAGGATGTACCACACATCATAGCGGTACAACACCGAGGAGTGGCCTGGAGGTAAACATGACATCAAGAGAGGGGTGTGCCACTGTAGCTGTAAGCACATTGGACCATTGCTAATCTGGGTTGCCTGTTGCTAAGCAAAGCCGCAGGATAGGGGTGTGGAAGTAACCATAGATTTGCTTAGCTGAGAGCACACAAGGTAACCGAAAGTGCATGTGAACGTGGATGAAAACTCGCTCGAAACCCGGTAAACGGCTGTGCGTGGCATGCAAAACAGCTGAAACAGGAAGGATACGGGAAGACAATAAGGAAATGCTGCAGCATGGTAATTGGACTACAAATGAGTAATTAACACCTAGGAACTCACAGTGGGCCATTGACAACAGCTAACAAGGCTGCTAGCAGCTACCTGCAGTACAGGAAAGGGGAGGTGCCATACAGCAAAGAAAATAGAACTGTCACAGCAAAACAAAGCAAACTTGCAGTAGATCAGCTACATAACACATTTCCCAACACAATCCTGGGTTGTGAAAGTACAAAACAAGAAAGCCGGCAGCTGGATGCATGCCTGACAATGGGAGGGGAATCGGGTTGAAAATTGAAGTAAAGGGCAATAGATGAATCATGGCAGCCAAGCGTAAGTCAACACCAAAGGCCCCACAATAGCAGTACCTGCTGTAAAACCAAAAATTAAGATACCCTGCAGCGGGAATTGCACAAACACACCCAATTACACCAGCATCATCCATAGCACAATAGTATAAGGTGTGAAAGCCCCACACACACACTTGTGTATTCCCAGACACTCTGCACCATTGGTGTATACAGACAGGGAACTTTTAATATGTACATGTTAGGGGCTGCCATAGCTTTGATTCACCAGCATGTGTTGGAGACTGATGGTGGTATGGAGGATGATGCTGACAACCATCTCAGGCACTGGAGTAGAGAAGACTGTTCAGACCCAGGGTAACCTACCAGGGGCTACATCATCTGGAGATACTACAGCATTACAGGGTGGACAGGGACACCATACAGCAACTTGTTGAGCTGTGCCAGCCATGCCTCAGAGCCAGAAGTAACAGAGAGGAACCCATCCCAGTGGACACAAAGGTATGTGTAAGCTTGAGAATACTAGCCACAGGTACCTCCCAAAGGCCAGCTGGGGATATCATGGGGATCTCACAGGCATCAGCATCCAGGGTACTCCACCAATTCCTGGATGCCATGTTACCACATGCCAATGAGCACATATACTTCCCCCGAACACAGGAGGAGTTGGCCAGCAATATGCGTCTCTTCCACCGTGTGGCAGACTACCCGGAGGTACTGGGTGAATAGAATGCACGCACATACATATCAAGTCACCACCCGGTGAGCTACATAAACCACAAGGGATACCCCTCCATCAACTGCCAGGTCATGTACAATGCCCAGAGCATTATCATGGATGTGTGTGCTGGCAGCCCTGGAAGCTGTCACAACTCCCACATCTGGCAGGCCTCACAGCTGTATCAGGTATTTGCCAGGGGGGGCATCCCATATGGCCACCTGGTGGGGTATGCTGGCTATGCACTGAAACCGTGGATGATGACTCCCATCAGAAATGCACACACAGCCATGCAAGAACATCTTAATGAGGCACACGCAGAAACCAGAATCATCATAGAGTACATGTTTGGGATGCTGAAATCACGGTTCCATTACTTGGACATATCTGGTGGAGCCTTGCAGTACTCTCCAGGCACGTGTGCCCACATCTTCATAGTATGGACCATGCTACACAATATGACCCTGCGGAAACAGCTGCAGCAGGGACAGAATGGTGAAGGCCCTCACAGCCCACCACCATTGCCAAGGGACCCACAGGCACAGAGGGACTCAGACCATGAACACCCTGTGCTAGCCCCAGTAGGCAGACGGAGGCGTGCCCAGTATGCCCATGCCTTGGCAAAGAGGGAACGTATAGCACACACACTGACAGTGTAGGCACTCATGGACTGACACCCTTCTCCACCTGCACACACAGCAAACATGGATGGCACACACACACACGACCACCTGTAAATTGTCATGTATAGGTGGTCTACTGTGTGCATCCTACATAGGTAGCCCTCAACTATTGTACACACAACCGCCATTGGCACAAGGTAAGTCAATACCTGAACAGTAAATTAAGCTATCAGCATGTGTTCATACTGTATGTAGAGGTTCATAGATACATAGGTAGGTACATGCCCAACTGCCTGAGGCCACTCATAAGCATAGGCAAAAAGTATCTGCTGTCACCACCCCATCGATTAACTAACTGTCCCTCTGTAGAGCAGAGCTAATTGCGGGATCCCTGGGGTGTATCCACTGTTCCCCACCCACTCTGCAAGGATTTCCTGGAGTGTTAGTGAGGGGTTTTGTATAATGTAATCAGGGATGTAGTTCCAAATAATGGGGAGTATCCCTGACAGGAATCTTCTCAGATGTTTACATGTTACATAGTATACCTTAAACACAGCTTGCATATATAGGTAGTACTCCACAGAATAATAAACATGTGGAACATACAACCGCTGAAATGTGCGTTAATCACCCTTGCACTACCAGTGCCTGCTCTGAGAGGTAAAATACCACTGCCAGGATTAGAACACGCAACCATGTACACAATCTTCACAATAACATACCACTAAGCTACCTGAGATGTACCAATGGCAGTTGTGTATATTGACAGGATAAAACACAAAAGGTAGGAATGTGTGGAAATAGGACAAACCGGCATGTACCCAATGAAAGGTGTATGTTTTATACACCTATATGGGGGTGTAGGGGAGCTTGCCCACCTGCTCATACGTAGTGTAGGATGGTTTGTTTGAATGTGGTGGGTAGCAGTGTGTCTGTGTGTGCGTGTTCCATGTTTGTGTTACTTTCGTGAGTTACTGTCGCTGTCGGTAATGTGGGGTATGGTAGTCTGGGCCCGGTACTGTGGGCGTCGGAACTGTGCGGTTTTGGGATTCTGTAGGTATCCTGTATACAGCGATTGAAGAGTTCATATATGAGTATAACATGGACCATAGCAATCACACATTCTGCCACGACCAACCTTTATGAACAAAGGATATGGAGAATATATGCCTATACACTATTACAAATATGTGCTATGGACATGAGCCAATGATAGTGTTACCACCTGTCCCACTTTGCGAGGGACAGTCCCTCTTTGGGCGGTTGTGTCCTGACCAAATATATTAAACGTGGCAAATGTCCTGGGATTGTAGGACATAATTATGTCCCATATGTAATTTAATAGTTGCATACAATAGTTCTTTCTGTATCTAAAATACCTACATTTTACAAGAAACAGGATAAGCAACTAAACTGCTACAAGAATAAGCTTATATTTAGGCAAGAAAGAAAAGTTCTATCCCTTGTACTGACCGTTGGTTTGTGTCGGCCTGTAAAATCTGATGTGTGTCCCGAAAATATCCCACTATGGCCATATGAAAGGTGGCAACCCTAGCCAGTGAGGGTCAGTCACCAACACAACTACAATGACTGCAAATACCTATGACAGAAATACACAGCTTTCATGTAGCAACACTTTATTACATTCTGATATATTGCCGAAAGGATTCAAGGACTAACATCACCTGCATGCTATACAGGAACCACTTAACAGTGCCTTAATGAATCAGCCTGCAATTACCATAGTATTAGTCCACTAAAGGATAGGTGTTCAAATAGGGAAGGATCCCTCACGCACATATCGATTATGTATAAAAGCAGTTCCTGCACACCTGCATCTGCTATGCACACCCACCAACATCAACCCCTCACCCAAGCAAATTACAATACAAACTGTAATAACATCACAAATCATTCACTCACTGTACGACATCTGCAGAAGCCTTAACATACCTTGTCAGAGACACACTAACATGGCCCTACGTGAAATAGTTGCTGTTATACAATGGAACAGCTGCTGATGTTACAGGGTTTGTTTGCACTAATCCAGTTTGAGAGGGTTGTGCGTACACTGGGATGTGTTACCAATTACTGAGTAACAGCACAGTATGATGCACATATACACCAAATCAAGGATGTCTGGTGAGCACACTGTAAACCACATAACAGTTCATGCATAGCCATATAGCCTTGAGCTGCCCAAACATCCTTGCCAGACTCAAACATCTGCAGAAGTATCAGGTACAAACAAACCCTGCATAAGTAGCAATGTTCTGAAATATAACAGCTGTACTCACATGTAGAACAAAATTGTCTAGCCATTACACGCAATCCACGGGAGTCATGAAGCTAATATATCTCTGTCTGTCTCCATATAGCTGTTGAAATACATCACAAACAACACATCCAGGCCATCTTCCTTGAAAGTAAGGCAAACGGACAACGCCCAAAAGGAGTACTCAGTTATACACCACTGTTGCCATTGTACCAGCTAATGGAGTAGCTGCACAGCTGATGTGTATCTAATGAACTACTTTGGAACACCAATTGGTGGTCAGAATACCACATGTTACCGATATTTAACTAGAAAAGGATGGCTTATCACACATTCAAACCATCCGTATATACCAGAAGAACGTTACAAAGAAGATTGAAACACAAACTGAAAAGGATTGAATCAACAGTCAACAACACCTTGAGTTACTAATAAGGTATGTAGAACTCTCAGTATGTCTGTGTATTTAGTACCTGTTCTGTAATATTTAAAGTGCACGCAATCCATATAGTGGAAACAGTTATCTTGTAGTGATGTATTGTTGAGCATAGTAACGCTTGTAGTATTTATGTGTGTACTGCTGTAAGTCACAAGGCAAATACTGCATACACTTCAAGGGATGCTATATAAGGGAATTGAACACAATTATTCCTCACCAGCCGCTGTCAGTGGCAGGGCTGGTCCAACAAGTGTGTGCTATAACAGGGGATAGTATATGTTGATATATTATAACAGTAGCCATATGTATGGGTGTATTACTAAGAATAACATGTCAAGGGGCGTGGCCAAGGATGAACACAGGATAGCAGCAGATTTCTTCAGCTCCACCAATTTCATTACATTGACAGGAATTAATTACTTAAAAAATTAATTTTTGAAGTAATTTTCTTTCTAAATACGTTTGTTTTATATAGTTCTTGAACTATATCTAAAAAAGAAAGGAAATCTTAATAATATTCCTGTCAGAAATTACTTTGGAAATTTTCCTGTCAGTTTATCAGTCTGAAATGAGTTCCAGTAAGACAAATTCTCAAGACTCCAGCATCAAGAAAGAACTTCAGTCTCTGATAATTATAGTCCAGCAACTTACTGCTAAGATGGATAAAATGGATACTAAAATAGACACTTTCATAGAAAAAACTACAAAACAAATAGACTTGTTACATATGGACCTGCAACAACAGAAGATCCAGATGACAGGCATAGAAGAAGCTGTGAATGACATGGAGAATAGAATACAAGAAGAGGAAATCAACATTGAGTTTCTGCTGAAACAAAATACACATTTACAAACAAAGCTGGATGACCTGGAAAATAGATCTAGAGGCAATAACATTAGGATTTTTGGACTGCCAGAAAATATTGAAGGTAACAATATTACTTCTTTTTTAACAACATGGCTCCCTAAAACTTTAGATTTACCAGAAGCACTCTCTTTTGGTATCGAAACAGCACATAGATCTATAGCTAATACTAACTCTAACAAAAACTATCCTAGATCAGTTATAGTTAGATTTCTATCATCTTTTGATAAAGAGATGGTTCTTAAATCTGCTTGGGCTAAAGCTCCCGTTAAGATTAATGAAACAACTGTGCGTTTTGACAATGACTATTCTTCCATGGTATTAGCTAAAAGAAAAGTTTTTCTGCCACTAATAAGGGAGCTTAAAAAAGCACAGTTTAAAACATACCTTCTGTTTCCTGCCAAGCTTAAAATCTTCCTTCCTGATGGTCCTAAAATTTTCAATAACTTAGACTCTGCTTTACTGTTTATCAAAAAAAAATAAGATTTTGGAAAAATAGAAGAAATGGAATGGGCTAGTCCTTCGTTAAAGAGACTGGCAACTGAAACTTCGTGGAAGACTTCAGAGAAGAAGAAGAGACTAAAAAACAAATGATTTGTACTATGTTTTTTTTTTTTTCTCTCTCATCATTTTATTTTATTATTAATCTTTTAAATATAGTTCCTGCATTTCCAGAAGCAACAAATATTTTGAAAAAGATTTAATCAAAGTTATTCTCTGTGTGCAAAGAAATGTTTTGTTTCATAACTAGTCAAAATATCTGGAGATTTAATGGCAAGCTGTGATTTAACTTGTTTCTCTTTCTGAAGAGGAAAAATAAGGTCAGTAATTTGATACATTTTTTTCCCTTAAAAGTTCATATGTTCTTCAAATGCTATTCCTAATTATACTTTCTTGATTACACTGCTTATGCTTGTTTGTAAATAATCTGTCATGCTTTAACTAATAATAATTAGAACTAAATAATAGTAAATAATATGTTTTATTTTTAACTCTATTAATATAAACAGTAAGTAACATTCTATTGTATATACTTCTTATAGCTTTCTCTTACATTTTTTTTATTTCTGCCTTACACCCTTTTACTTTCTACTCTCTTTTCTTTTCTTTATTAATATATAGAAATGCTTTTGATCATATAGACACAGTAAATAATAAGATTTGCATAGGAGTTGAGTTGGGACAAAAATGTTGAGTTTTGTTACTTATTAATAATTTTGGGCTTGATTTCACTTACATAGAGTCTGTAATAACCTGTAGAATGTATTGTGAAGGTTTTGTCATGTTTAGATGCATTTACACTGCTAAATGAATGTTTGTCACTAGTTTTTAATAAGTTTCCCGCCAAAATGTTAAGAGAGACAATCTGGGATGTGGGCTGTCTCATGCACAGTGTCCATGAGCTGCTTCAAAAGCTTCAACTCTCAGAATTCTCACAGAGAAGCTGAAAGCAGCTAGTCTCACCTCTGACCTAGATATCACACTGACACATCACAGATACAGAAATGACACTACCTAATTATACTTTCTTGATTACACTGCTTATGCTTGTTTGTAAATAATCTGTCATGCTTTAACTAATAATAATTAGAACTAAATAATAGTAAATAATATGTTTTATTTTTAACTCTATTAATATAAACAGTAAGTAATATTCTATTGTATATACTTCTTATAGCTTTCTCTTACATTTTTTTTATTTCTGCCTTATACCCTTTTACTTTCTACTCTCCTTTTCTTTTCTTTATTAATATATAGAAATACTTTTGATCATATAGACACAGTAAATAATAAGATTTGCATAGGAGTTGAGTTGGGACAAAAATGTTGAGTTTTGTTACTTATTAATAATTTTGGGCTTGATTTCACTTACATAGAGTCTGTAATAACCTGTAGAATGCATTGTGAAGGTTTTGTCATGTTTAGATGCATTTACACTGCTAAATGAATGTTTGTCACTAGTTTTTAATAAGTTTCCCACCAAAATGTTAAGAGAGACAATCTGGGATGTGGGCTGTCTCATGCACAGTGTCCATGAGCTACTTCAAAAGCTTCAACTCTCAGAATTCTCACAGAGAAGCAGAAAACAGCTGGTCTCACCTTTGACCTAGATATCACACTGACACATCACAGATACAGGAATAGCAGATTAATAATATGTGTTAAAAACCTATGTCCCAAACATATACATTACTATAACTCATTTAATTAATCTGATTGACAAGCATAAATAATTTTATAACTCTATACTGGAAGAAATTGTCATGTGATATATTTTAAAGCAGTAGTATAGCATGTTTGTAAAATCTGGTTACTAAAATGTGTTTGCTGTGCATTATTTTGTATAAAGCAGACAGATTTATTGAAGGGACAACAATGTAAGATGGTGCTCAGTAAAGATACAACTCAGTGAGATCAGATATATATATATATATATATATATATATATATGTATGTGTGTGTGTGTGTGTGTGTATGTGTGTGTGTGTATATGTGTGTGTGTGTTTGTGTGTATGTGTGTGTGTGTTTGTGTGTGTGTGTATATGTGTGTGTATGTGTGTGTGTGTGTGTGTGTGTGTGTATATGTGTGTGTGTGTATGCATGTGTATATGCATGTGTATATATATATATATATATATATATATATGTATATGTGTGTGTATGTGTCTATGTATGTATGTATGTATATATATATATATATATATGTGTGTGTATGTGTGTATGTGTATGTGTGTGTATGTAGATATGTATATAAATGTTTCTGAGAATCTGCTTAACTATGAAGTATGATTTATAACAATTTCTATGAATAAAATATTTCATTCTATTGGCAATAATGAGTTTGAGTAAATGCTCATATACAAGCAATTCAAGGTTTTTTTGGAAGCTGTTAACTGTATTTACATGACAGAAAATAGATGCATCCTAATATATGTAATGTCTGAATCATATTAGCCAAAGTTTTTGATTTAAATGAATGTTAGAACTTATTTTTCTCTCCTCTTGATTTCTAACATCAAGATTATTTGAATGCTATTTGAATACAAGTGTTTTATATTACACGGATGTATATAGTAGTATGAATAGTTTTTTTTAAAAAAAAAAAAAAAAAAAAGGTTTATTTTAGTTTATATGATGCTGTTTTACCAAATGTGTAGTCTTGTCTTGCTAGATAATTGAATTGAAAACTGTTAACTTCAGTTAAATATAACTAGTATTAAAATGATAAGGTGGTAGCTGACGTACTGCTGCTTAGGGTAGGGGGTTAACTTGAGTGGTAAATACTACTCTAAGTTGGAGTTTACACCTCCAGGCTGGATGCAAGGTTTAATCCTTACATTATTTTCACTTGTTCATTGTTATTTGTATATAGTTTTGACATCCACAATATATTTTGTACATTCATTGTCACTACAAACAAAATTGAATCCTATACGAAATCCCATAAGAGATTCAATAAATACAGCTATATTTAAAGGCACACCTAAAGGAGGAGATGTAACATTACTTATCTTGTTATTTGATATTTTGATCATAAGATTCTTAAGTTTTAAAAATACCAAATGACATCTTTAAAAGGAATTTCTTTAAACATTAATGGATTGAATAATCCATGTAAAAGGGCAAGCCTAATAAGATACATTAATTTACATAAGGCCAACTTAGTCTTCCTACAAGAAACCCATCTCTTGAAAAAAGATATTGATAAACTAGCCACAAACAAATATACAGTATTGGTTAGTTCAGAGCACACTCAGAAAAAAGAGGAGTGGCTATTTTATGGAATAAAAGTATGCCCATTCCTAAAACCATTAAGTCTTATCAGGATGACAAAGGAATGTTTTGTATGGTTACAATACAAATTAATGGGAAGACTTACACTTTAATTAATGTATATTGAATACCTGGAATTGGTATTAATACAGTGAAACATCATCTTGATAAGATCATATCATTCTCTATAGGAGATATTATTTTAGCTGGTGACTTTAATTGTATACTACATGAAAGTGATACTACCACTATAGGAAAGAGAAGAATTACATCTAATGCAAAACATTTAAAGGATTTTGCTAATTCTTATCATTTGAATGATATTAATAATCAGATAGATTCAAAATCATTACCATACACCTTTTTTCTAACAGATACAAAACTTATTCAAAAATAGATAGGGTCTTTATTTCTAACCAGATGGTAACAGATTTAATTAATTCCAAAATCATTTCATGTCCTATATCTGATCATAATTCAATTGTTTTTGAATTCATGATAAAAAATACTCATAATGTTCAGATCAAAAGGATACCAGCATACTTAACTCAACTAAAAGACTATAAAGAATATATACTTTCAGAAGTAAAACATTTTTAGACATAAATAACACTCCTGAAGTCTCCATTGTTTATGTTTGGGATGCCTTAAAATCATATCTATATGGACAAAGTATCAGATGGTATAATAATAAAAGGAAATCTTGGGATAAGGAATTGTTAGATATTCAAAGTAAATTAGACTCTTATAAACATAATAATAAAGAAAATATTATGGACAAGAAAGTTATTGAAGAAATAAACAAACTAAATGAGAAATACAAAGAAATTTTAACAAATAAAGTTAAAATAACTTTAGAGAAATACAAGTTTTTGTCTTATTCAATAAGCCCCAAATACTTACATAGACTTAAAAATAAAACAAAAAGGTTGAATAAACAAAACCATATCAAAGAAATCTTTTCTCTAAGGAAAAAGAAAAATGTTTCTAGTATACCAGAAATACTAGATGAATTTAGAAATCACTTTCACAAAATTAACCATAATAATATTAACATGGAACCTAAAGATAAAATAAAGGAGTTTATAACCACAAATATGAATAAAAAGCTTAATAAACAACAGATTAAACTATTGGACAAGAGTATTTCATATACAGAAGTTATTACACAAATAAATAAGCTTAAATCAAACAAAGCACCGGGTAATGATGGTATTATACCAGAGATATATAAAATCCTTTCTAAAAATACATATTCATTAATACATAAGGTTTTTATTTTGGCCCAAACTGAGTTAATAACCCCCCCCATCTTGGCAATATACATTTATTTCGCCAATTTTAAAACCTAATAAAGATCCAACTAGATGTTCTTCATATCGGCCCATCTCATTACTTAATGTTGATTATAAAATGTTTATGAATATCTTTGCTGATAGATTGAAGACAATCATTCCCGGCATTATAGATATAGATCAGACAGGCTTCATTGTAAATAGAAATACTTTTGATAATATAAGAAGAACTTTAACATTAATAGATTTTGCAAATAGGAAAAGAAAGATTTAACACTTATTAGTCTTGATATAAGTTCAGCATTTGATTCAGTAAGTTGGGACTATCTGTTTACCTTAATGAAGTGCACAAACTTCTCGGATGCATTTGTAAATCTAATTGAAAATTTATACAAAGGAACGTTGGCTTATATTAAGGTAGGAACATATGTTTCACGAAAAATACCCATTCTTAAAGGTACAAAACAAGGATGTCCACTTTCTCCACTATTATTCACTTTAGTAATGGAGCCTTGGGCTAATTTGATCAGAAACAGTACTGACATAGAGGGTTTTGAAATAGATGAAAATACAACATCCAAAATTCAACTTTTTGCAGATGATGTTCTAATTACATCAGCAGGATCTAATTCTTCTATACAGTCTCTATTTGATAACATGATGAATTTTAAAAGTATTTCTGGTTTAATATTCAATGAAGAAAAACTAAAATACTACCTATATATACACGAAAAATATTCTCATTAGTGATTTTACTAAATATGTACCCAATTCAGGTCAGATAACTTATTTAGGTATAATACTATCTAAAGATATTAAATCTATTATATATAATAATTATAATACCTGTTTTCTTAATATACAAAATCTTTTAATACCTGGAATAATATGTTTTTACTATGGAGGAGAGACTTACAATTATTAAAATGATAATATTCCCCAAGATTTTATACTTAATACAATCAATAATACTTCCACCTACAAAAATAATTATCAAGAAACTGAACACACTAATGTTAAATTTCTTATGGGCACCTAATAGACCTAGGATTGCATTAAAGAAACATACTAATAGCTGGTCTCAAGGGGTATTTCTTTTCCAGACTTTAATTTATATACTATCTCTTCTATTGTAAAAGTTATTACTTTATTAATAGATCAGTCATATGTCACAAAATGGAAAGATTATTGGGAGCTAATTAGTATACACTTCATGAAAATCTCCTTAACACATAAAAATATGATTGTAAATAACTCCATGTTATGGTTACTAAAGGAATTTTGTACTTCACCTATTACACCTAAACATATGGTTTGTTACCCATTAAATATTATTATTAGTTATCGTAACTTTATATTCATGCACCCTAAGTATAGGGAATGGAATTTTATTGTATTTCCTATAATGTATACTCAGGGTATGCTTTTGTCATCTACTTCTGAAGGAACTCATTTAGCTATAGATAATGATCTAAAGTACTGGTATCAGTTGATATCTGATAATAAAGTTAAAAATCTAGATTTCTTAAAACAAGAATTTGATCTAAGAGAAACTTGCTGGTTAGAGGTTCAGACCTTTAGACAACATCTCATTAATAAAATAGATTTAATGTCTATAACTGTTAAAGAATCTATTCCAACACTGATTGATTACTTGATATTAAATTTACAACATAAAGTTTCTGATAAAGGTAAACTTTCATACATACATAAAGTTATCAGACAAGAAACTTTTACAATGTAGATTCATACTGGAATTATTTCACTTCTATTAATGGGGACCCACCAAATCAACAAGATAAACAATATATATTGGAATCTGCTTATAGAACTACGTCTTCCATTGTCTGGAGACTTTATACATGGAAATTTTTACATAGATCTTTTATACACCTTTGATGATGAATAAAATAAATAATAAAGATAATCTATGTAAGAGATGTAATGTAGAAATTAATGCTGACTGGGCTCATATGTTTTATGACTGTATAAAATTGAAAGAATACTGGAAGTCAATTAATGAATTTTTGCAGGCTCTTTTACAGATAATTTCATTATTTCTAAATCTCTTATATTATTCAACACACCTGTACCTCAAAGTGTTAAAAGGTTAAGCTTCCCTTGTTATGGTCTATTCTAGCAGTGGCTAGGAAAATAATAACTAGAAATTGGATTTCAGATACACCTCCTTCGTTCAATGAATTTAAAATGTTATGAATATAGTGTGCCATATGGAAATAAACACAATTAGGACTAGAACAAATAGAAAAACATCTTATTTTATTGTATGGGATAATTTACAAAATTTGTTAAAAAAATTTTAATTTCAATAGCATGGTATTTTAGTTTAATTAATTGGATCTGATTGTAGTGGATGTCTTTGTAAATACTTTAGTTGTTTTGTTGAATATTATAATAATACCTATTTTTAATTACTTGTATAAAATTGTTATGATATTTCTCTTATATGTTAAAACAATAAACCTGTTTTGAAAAAAAGAATAACATGTCAAAGGTTGGCCCACTGTGCAATTATGATATGCATTGTAGGATATTGTGCCATTAACTGTGCAATGTACAGTATTGTAGGCAGATATGTATTACAAGTTACATAGTATTACTGTTATGTTAGGCAAACATTAGTTATGTCTATTGGCATTTACAATGCACAATAACAGGATACATATGACTTGTAGTCACCCAACAGTTTATCAGCATGATAGCAAATTAAATGGAAGAGCTAGTTAACTATCCATGCACATAAGACATGTAATAAGTGCAAAGGTAGGTACTAGGCTGTCTTACTAAGGGTATTTATAAGCCTAGCTAGAGTGTGTTGGCTTTCGCCACCCCCATAGGTTAGTTCCCTGTGCCTCTGAACAGCAGAGCCATTAGTTCCCTGTGCCTATGTCCAGCAGAGCCACTGCAGTGATCCCCGGGGTACATGTCTGTCTCCCATCCACATGTCAAGGTTTCCTTTGAAGAGTGCTAGTGAGGGGCCCTGCCTGATGTACATTGGAATCATATTCCAAAGCATGGGGAGTGTCCGGGTCAGGAATCTATCCATCCAGCACGTCCTAGTTATCGTTGTGGTTAGGTGTATATCCCTAGAGCATGTGGCTCTCAGGGGCCTCTGTTTAGATGGAGCATATCCAGCAATACTAGGTTGGACATGGGCCTTGTATGTCAAGCAGAGATCACCTGTGAGTATGCGGTATGCAACTGAGTACAGCTGGAGTTTCTTAGGTTGGGCTGCATAGGTCATCTGTTTGAGGTCAGTAATCCTCTTGGTGTGGTACTGTTGTGGTCTTCCAAGCTGTTGCAGTTGTCTTGTAAGGTATATCCCAAATGGGGTGTTGTATCCTTTAATGCGTCTAATAAGTCATGAGTAGAGAGGCACAATGGCCTCCTTTGATCTGGATGTGAACCCATTAGAGATTGGGGGGCCATGTAGAAGGATATTCTAACCACCTTATCATTATGGGCATTGAAGGAGAGATTGCTATCTACTGGGGTTCCCAGATCCTTTATTACCTTTTCTGTATGTAGGGGACTAGCACATATGTGGTAGTCCGCGGGTAATTAGTTATATCCAAAAGGGATGACTATGCACTTTTTGGCATTCAGCTTGAGGCCATGATATTGACACCAGGTATCTGTCTCAATGCGACCCTTCCAGAGGGTGTCTGTAACAGCTGGGGAAACAATTATGTCTCCTAGTTTGCAGTCGTCTGCAAACCTTTTCAGCCAAAGCCCTCCTGCGCTTGCCTGTACGTCAGAGAATTATATACCGAACATGAGGTGTCCTAGGACTGAACCCTGGGAAACGCCACTTTTAACTGGTATACAGTCGGACCTAGGGTATGCAATTACCACTGTGTGGGTTCTGTCCATGAGCCACTTTGCAAACCATCACATGACGTAGGGGTTAATGTTCAGGTGGATGGGTATGTTGATAATACCAGAATGAGGAATGGTGTTGAAAGCCTTTGAGAGATCTATGTAGGCTGTGTGGACTTCCTTACCCTCATCTAATGCCTTGGTAACTGTCTCTAAGAAGTCCACCAGGTTTTGGAGGCATGGTCTGCCCTTAACAAAGCCAAACTGGGAGGGGTCAAAGGTTTGGAGGTACCCAATGTCTCTGTGACTGAGATCCATGATGTCCTCCATAGCCTTGCAGACCAGGCTAGTCAGGCCTATAGGGCAATAGGTCCCATGGTCCACTGTGGCACCACCTTTGTGGTGTGGGATAACTGTTGCTGTGTGCCATTCAGGGGGCACTAAGCCCAATGCAGATCTATTATTGAACATGGTGCATAGGTGGGGAGCCAGTACGTTCTGATGCTCATGTAAAATGCAGCCTGGGATGTTGTCCGGTCCCATGGATGCTGTGATATTGGCTTTAGAGTGTGCAGCTTTGAGAGGGGGGGGAGGTAGCACTGAACCTATCTGCCAGGATGTTGGCAATATCAGTTGGTTCTATAATGTTCGTGCCTTTGTGCTGTAACTCAGTGCAGATCTGGGTGTTGACATTGAGATATTTGACATAGCTATATAATGCTTTGTGGTTGTTATTGGAATTAGTGGCGGTTTTGTTTTCATAGCTAGCTTTGGGGGATCTTATAAGGGATCTCAACTTCTTACTGAGGCTGACCAGGGAGCTCCTCCACTCATGGGATTGTACTCTCTTTTGCAACAGTATCTTCCTCCTGTAGTACAGTTTGTTTATGGCAGGGGACCACCAGATTGGTTTCCTTAATTAGGAGTATAGCATCTTGGTTCTGTTTGGGATAGCACAATCCATGCACTCGCATTTGTGTAGGATTCAGCAGTTGTAACAGTATTGTCTATCTGCATGGGTGTCATGATGTTCACCATGTCTGTCTTAAGAAGCATGAAGTTGGCTTTGTAGACATATTATACTGTGGTTCCCTTAATTGGGGGTGGGGGCGGGATGTGGCTATCAATGGTGTTCAGCTCATGGTTGGATTGGACCAATGAGGAGTTGACTTCAGGTGTGGAACACCGGTCACTCATGTTGGTAATGCCTAGGTCTAGGATATTGTTGCCCCTGGTGGATATGTGGATATGTTGATCCAGGGCATTGGTGTTTATGAATTCCAGAAAGCATTGAGCTAATAAATTGGTACACGAGTAATTTTCTCAGTTAATGATGGGGTAGATTCAGTGAGACTATGTGATGAGTGTGGTGTAGTATACCTTCTCCACATGACTGTCAGGGTCAGGCTTGGTCGGAGAGAGCTTTACCTCCAGTTTGACTAGATAAGTGCATCTCTCACAGGTTGTAGTGTTGGGTGGTAGGTGGAGGGGGTTGTCTGTTTACATGAGGCAATGTGTACATTGCCTCAAGATGTCCAGATTCATCAGATAGACAGGAGAGAACACTGGCAGTTGACTCTTGGACATGCCTGAATATAAAACTAATTTCCCCTAGATAAGTGAGGAAAGTGAGTACAAGAGCTATTTTACTCTAAGCGAGTGAGAAAAGTATGTACAAAACTTGTTTACCTTTAGGTAATGAGAAAGATTGAGTGCTATAGTAATTAGTAGCTTACGTAGTGCTTACAAGTTCTGAACAAGTGCTGAGCATGAATAAGCAATCCAGATAGGGTCTTGGATAACATAAACACACTGCCCCCCCCCAAAAGGTACACAATCATATATCCATGTACACCACAGAGCCCCTGTACCCACAACTATGCCAGGTACAAGCTGCACTCAGGCTGCATGGGACCTGTCCACATCACAGGTTGTATCATACACATATGGCAAAACAAGATGCTCTCCATGTACACATCATGTAAAACATAGCTCCATTTCAGGCTGTGTACACACTGAATGGTGCACACCAACAGGTATCACAACCCACAAAGAGGAGACACCACTGATAATGGGAAGTACTGCACTACTACCCTGCTGAGTCTGGTCTGAAAGGCAATGAACCTTGATCAAATAATTGATGTCAGCAGTACTGATGTAGATGACAGTAAGGTTGATTTCACACTGCATATCATAACCTTGCCAGGTCATAGGACATCATCACCCATACTGTGTTCCACCTACACTCGGTATACTAGATGTACATTCCTATGTCACAGGAGTGTTTTGCAACGGGACTACTGGCAGAACCAACACTACTGAAGGTGTCTGAATAATACATGCTCATCACACCAGTGGCAGCTACAGTAAGACAGGGTTAATTAATTGTATTCCCCCTCATTGTAGTCCATACCTCACAAACAAACAGAAGGCATCTGCCTATTGAAGTATGCGAATGACTATGACATAGGAGCAATAGCCGACTCAAGAGTGTTGTGGACAACATACAGAAGGGGCTTTGTGGGTGAGGTGTGTGTGACATATGGCCACAATCTGACAGCTACATATTGCATTGTCACCCCTATGTTAATAGCCCTGTTCTCATGAACTACCACCTAGGCAGCGGTCAACATAATGGACACTTGTGTGTAAGGGATGCAGCTGGGCAGTTGCCTTTCCTGTGATAGCTACATCATCACACCTGTCAGGTAGTCATATGTGGCAACCCTAATAATGACATGGTGCCATCCATGAATATAGAGATCATTGTCCAGTCATACACAACACTCAAGTGACCCATATTAGATCACATATTTCCTTTAAGGGGTATTGGCCATGTGCAGATGGCCTACACCAGCCTTCCCATTCCCCATCTCCACTATGTAGCATGATGCATACCCTGAATAAATCCATGTCCAGCCCAGTGATGTTGGATATGCTACACGTACACATCCTGATCTCAAACACATACTTCATGGACATCCACCTTCCACATGCTGGACAAATCCTTGTCCCATACACTTTACATAGTCCTACCATACTATGCATTCCTGTCCACCAAAGCAGCATGTCGCTCCCCTCTCAGACAGGGTGTGATGACCGCATGGTAAATGTATCATTAACCCCGTGGATCAGTAATGTGGCACTGCTCCACCTGGCCCCAGAGACCCGCCTGTCGGCTACTGCCAGGTAACCTTTCATCCTAGATTCATACATGGCCTATGGCATATAGCCTACTAGTTGACTTTGACTGTACATGCTATAGTTGATATCCATCCCTGCAAATACCATCTGGCTAGCCAGTGTCCCATCTGTATCACATGTGCAACACAGGTGATACATGGCAGGATGTTGAATTGCTGTACAGTGCCATGTAAATGTATATGGCAGAACACATACATGTAAAACCTTATGTGAGCAAGTCTGCAGGGTCACAGGTCATGTCTGTTATGGCAGTGTAAGTCTTTATATGTGACATATACACAGCATCAAGGTGACTGCATTAATGTGGACACATCCAGCCATGTGCTGATAGGTAGGAACACCAGTACAGGCAAACAGACATGCCCACATCAAGACAGCATCCACATGGAGTATGAGCAATGTAATCAGGTGACACACACACATATAGGGTGATAATATCCACTCACCTTTGAGTGTCACATGTATATGACACAAACACATCAGTGTCATGTAGATTTGCAAATACAACTATTTAAACGTAATAAATGCGATACACATGTATGTTCAGCTGTAGCTCTGTATGTCTCTGTGAGTTACTGTGACCTGTCTCCATCATTATAACTTCCAGGTATGCCACATGCAAGGCTACCCCCTTTTACCCGCTTGGAGGATGAGGCCCTCATCCCATACCTTCTTGAAAATCATGATATCCTGTTCAGCCATGTGCCACAGGATGCACAGCAGTGGGATGCCCTGTGGATGGAACTTCGCAGGACGGTTAATGATGTGGGTGGCCACGACTGCACATACCAGCAGGTGCACAGACACTGTACAGACCTCATTAGATGGGCTAAACAGCGTGCAAATGCAATCGCCAGGGAACAAGGTGCAACAGGTGGTGGACCACCAACCCAGCCCCCACTCACACATACCAAAAAGCTACTGGCCAACCTGGGGACACCTGCAGAACCACATCCACAAGCCTTAGCCGATATTGTGGAGGTGGGTGTCTCTCAACCACTGAGCCTGGAGTTGCCTGGTAAGTCAGTACTGCACCTATAACAACTATATTCCATATAGTTGCATGTGTCACTGTACAATATGTAATTTAACATCATATGCAAGGCATGTATGCACACATTGTGCATACACCATAGTATAGTCTAATGTACTGGTGTATGTGTTAACATGCACATTGCACCCTGTAGCCATCATACAGGTGTGGATAATGCTCATACTGCTGTGTTACTCCTATTTAGGTACCTCTGGCATTCCGCTGCGAAAGCAGCCCATTGTGGTGAGACTGTTATTATTTATCACGCATCATAATGCACAGATCTATCTTCCATGTGGCCATTTACAACATGTACACATAATGTATGGTCCTGTCATCATTTACAGGTCAGACCTGCAATGCATCACAATGCCTACCCATGTGCAACACTTCAAACTATGTGAATCACCTCACCGACATGAATCCTCACAAACTGTCATTGCCAGATGTGTGGACAGCTATGCATACAATGGTGGAGGTGCTGTTCACTGTAGGGACATGTACTACAGATTAGAACTACACATGTGGGGAATACAAACAGTACTACACAGTGGCCTGGGGTATGGCCAGCCAGCAGGATTCACTGGTGTGGATCATAGCCCTGCTATGAATTTCACACAATGTGTTGTGCTAGCTTGACATGTCCATGACATCTAGTGGCCTGGCTGCAACACTGCCTAACTAACCTGAAAACATATCCCACATACCACCCTTTGTCTGCATAACCCTGTCGTCAGTGGAGCATATGACATCTATGGGTGTATGTCATATGGGACAACACAGACATGTGAAATAGATGCCTGTCACAATAATTTGGCCAACACATGTACACACATGGCCATGGAGGATGGCCAGAGACATGAAGCAACGCACACAGTAGACGTGATGTGCTTGTGTGTACACCCTGTCGTACAATGGCTACACATGGTCCAACTATGGCCTTTGTGTAATGGTTATATTGTAGATGTGGAACACTAGACATCCTATAGGCTTGTGCACATCTTGTGTAGGCGTGACATCAATCCACCACATAAGATGTGTTGAACATCTTGAGGGTGTCACAACATGACAGCAGTCACATGTACAGTATCCACATCAGCCCACAGATACATTACATTCCCCTTGCTGGTGTTGGGCATCAATGCCATACTTGCTCCTCATGTGTGTGTGTGTGTGTGTGTGTGTGTGTGTGTGTGTGTGTGTGGTACACAGATGTCATGTGGGGCATGGTGTACCGACGTGTTTGCCATGTCTGGCCATAGTTGCCAGGCAGCAGCAATATGGTTGTAGATGTGCAGGGGTGTCATCTGTATACCCTTCAGTGACCTGTGTCACAACTTCTACATCATGGTTTAGTGTGTATACACCTCAGTGACGTGGGTCACATTCCACAGTATATATGTATTGTATCTGAGCACAGTCATGGCTATGAACTGTGCCTGTAACTCACACTGTATAGCAATAGAGATGCCTCATGATTCCCTGCAGTGGCCATCCACATCAGCTAAATGTGCAGTATATATGTAGGGCTGACAGACAACACTGCATTGGGACACCATTACCCCACTGTATATTTGACAGGATACCATTGTGTTAAACATGTATGCATATCATTGCACATGTCAGCAGATCACATGTCATACTACATGTGATTGCCACGGTCATATGCCACACATCAGGCAGATGTACTGTTAACCTGTGCTGGTCTACATGGTGTAACACAGGGATGTATGCTAACTACTACTATGATTGTGTAATTTGCATGCCGTCTGCTATGACACATGCATGCTGTTGTGTGCAACCCAGAGATGTATGATAACTACCACTATTATTGTCTGGGCTGCATACCATCTGCGTATCACATGCATGTTGCATACCTTCTGTCATATCACATGCAGGGATGTATGATAACTACCACTATTATTGTCTGTGCTGCATGCCGTCTGCCATATCACATGCATGTTGCATGCCTTCTGTCATATCACATGCGCGCGTGCATGTGTGTGTCTGTGTGTGTGTGTGTCTATTGTATCGATTGTAATGTACAGTTCTTGTCTGTCCTCACAGGTGATGTAGGTGCATTGCCCTCCTGCAGTACATCTGATGTTAGTGTCCCCACAGACTCTAGCAGTGATGATGAACGTATGATTGAGGCACAGGCAGAGTTGTCAGGGGCTGAAACTTTGCCATTGGTTGCCTTTCCAGCTATAACCCCCTCATCCCCGCACACAGATCCCATGCCTGCACATACCCCATCATCAGTGGCCATAGAGGAAGGACAGTTGGCGCATGGTAGCTTGGAAGAGGAACGTGTGGGAGCTATGGAAGGTGTGGCTGCACACCATGGTGTCAGCCAACTGACTGGTGGTGCCCAACACAGGCACGTGGCTAGTGCTGCTCATAGGAGGGCCTCTGGCCAACATGCTCCTGCAAGACAGAGTGCAGCAGCTGTTGTCACCAGATGCATGTTTCAGGCTGTAATGGAGGCACAGGCACGTGCTGAACGGCACAACAGAGAGGATCAGAGGCTTCAGAGGGCTGCTGTCTGTTCTTTAAACAACAACATCCAGACAATGGTAAATGCTCAACAGCAGATTGCTGAAGCTTTGGATAGATGGTTGGATGACATGGTTGGAGTCGTTGACTGTGGCATGACAATCCGCGAGCGTGAGCTGTCTGTGTTGGAACATCTGGTAGGAGTGAGGCATTGGGCATGTGGACATAGGCCTGCTATATCACCTGTTTCAGGTCTGCGTGTACAAGCTACTTCATATGTCCGCTCCCATAATGGCGGTAGCAGCAGCAGTGCATCTGGTGCTGTGCTGTCTACACCACGACACAGCAGGACATGCGCACGTGGCCCGGGATGGTCTCAATAGGGACACGGTTCCAGTGGACAAGTGACATCAGACAGTACCCAATCTGCACCTCTGCCTGGTAGTGCCTGTGCAACCCCTGGCAGGCACAGGTCACATGTCCCGTGGCCGGACACTGTGAACTGTAAAACCTAGCCTGTACAGTCTGCAGCTGTCAATAATACCCCTGTGTAGGCCAGACACATGGCAGAACTGTGTGCATACATACACGCACACACTGGAAACATATGTAGGGCACCGCAACACACACATGCATAACATCCACACACGCCCAATTAGATCAAAGACCCTTACCCACACACATGATGTCATCCAATAGTGCAGCCTATACCTCTGGCAAACATTATCACCCTGTGCATATGATAATGCCTGTGCCGCATCCCTGACATCCACATCATCGGTGCAGGGACATGCTCATATGGTCTGATGCACAGAGTGAACAGACTAGGAAGATAAGTGTAGTTTACAATTGTTGAGTACTGTTGACAGGCAGCAGACATACCATGTACTACAGGTGTACAATGCATTTCGTACTGTTACCAGTATATGTCTTGTGTAACAACAGTAACTGCATGTTGGTCATGATGTTCTGCTGTCCTCCTTCACGTCTAATTGCAAGTGCTGGTGGATGTCAGTGTTTGCAGTTAGTGTCCCATATGTCAATGTGGACTACTCACAGGTATGTATGAATATACCAGCATGCACCGTGTAGCTGCCACATAACAGTGAGAATGTCCCACGTTCCAAACACGTGTACTGATCCAAGAGCATGATAGCTGTGTATTAAGCCACTATGGCTACAGACATGACATCCATAAAGGGTGATATCACAGGTACAGTTACATGGAGTGGTGAGGTAAGAGAGCAGTCTAACTGATTACAAGGGTAGAGGCCAGTGGAAAGTTTGATGCCTCATTGGAAATCAGTAATACACTTTCCCATGACAGGATGCCAACACACAACTGCACCCACACACTCAGTTATTGCCACACATGTATTCAGTGACACAGTAACACACCCACACACTCACGGATTCACCAACACAGTAACACACACTCGCACACAGTTGCTACTGGTGAGGTGAGGACCCATGCCTATGTGTAAATTATCATTACAGTACTGTGCACCTACATGGCGCGCCACAGAGAATACACATGTGCAGGTAATCAGTATGGCCTAAAATCGGGGACATCAACACAGATAGGAGAGTGCATTGCCTGGATGGGGGAGGGGTCTTATCAGTTCAGTATGGTAACATACAACCTCACTCCAGGGACCAGACAGCTATACATACACACACACACACATACACACACTGTGGCATTCAGTATTGAATACACCTATGTTACGCACATACAGATACTTCACATGTGTGAGATACACACCCCTGCCTATGTCCTGCTTTCTACATTGCAGTCTGTACAGATGTGTACACTAGTGTACAGGGGAGTGAGTAACAAATGAGATGTATTCCCCACCATACGTGACATATATGGACACACACGCAACCACACATGCCAGTACTGTGAATCAAAGACCTGCCTAGCTCATGATATGTATGACAGACTTACAGCAGTATTGCACTCATTACAAACTGTACTGATGCTTCCTTTGGCAACAGTGCTGATATATGCAAACAGGACATCTTAACTGTTAACAGATGTCAAGTGATTTATCTTCGCTGTCACCCTGACCGCTGTCTAAGTTGTGTGTTGTGTCCTTCAATTAATGAAACCATTGCTTACTGGTTACACAGGTTATTGTAGGACCGCTTGTGACACACATGTGAGCTGTCCTCAGCAAACATCCATCTGCAAAGATGCCCCACCACTTAGATTTTTCCACACATCTGTCCATACCTGAGGTACATCTTTTTGTACAATCAGCATATCACCATATACAGTTGGCAATGTTGAGGCTGCATTGCAACTGCATGATGTACTAGGATGCACGTCACCTGCATACATCAGCAACTGCACACGCATGTTATCTGAATGCACAACACTACATGTACATGTGTGTAGGTCCTGCAATCCTGTCATTTGGGCATGTTTGTAGGCATTGCAATTGGTGGACATGTATAATGACATACATGACACATGGACTGTTGTATGATATGACAGGTGTAATGGGCAACCGGTACAGAGGGAATGTTACCTCTGTCAACATTGATATCACACCTTATGTACTGTTAGCATTCAGCAGCCATGGACCTACATTCCATGTGCATGTGTGTAATGGCTGTAGCCACCTGTTTGCACAAAGGACAACAACAGCTATGCTAATTACATGTATGTTTTGTGTGTGTGTGTGTGTGTGTGTGTGTGTGTGTGTGTGTGTGTGTGTGTGTGTGTGAGTGTGTGTGTGGCATGTACATATCCAGGGCAGGTACATTTGTCATATCTGTACATGAGGGTGTGTACTGGTGTACAGCAACAGTCATCTGCTAATGCTGGAAAGTACCGAGGGCCCCTGGTATGTGTACAGCTGACCTGGTTACAGACCGTGGTATCATTGCATTGCATAACACATGATGCAACTGTGTCAGTATGTGGGTACTCTCTACAGTTGATGTAGAGCTTGGTACAGCCCACTGGTCAAGGGTCACATGGTGGTGTACCCTTATATGTCCTACAACATGTATGGATGCATATTGGTGGTCCGTGGGCATGGTGTTGTCTGAGGTTTACATCCTAGAATGCAGCATGTGACACTGTGTCCTGCACATAACTCATCTGTGATGCCTTTCATGGGGGTACCTGTCAGAACATGTGAATGGCCTTTATGTATGTGGGGACACCACCACCTGGAGCGGTCCGTACCTGTGTTATGGCACACATGTCTGGTTCTGAGGTATATGGTGGTAGTGCTATTGTGCACTACAGGGCCATCAGCCAGGTATTCCTCACTCCACAGATGTCAGTACTCACCATTGTTGGATCTACAGTGACCAGCTGTGATTATGGATGCTACACATCTACCACTGGTTAGCATAAGAAAACAATGCAGTTGTCCTGTAGGTGTCAGGGTGTTATCCTGTGTTTAGGACATTTGCCTTGGAATGGCACTGTATGGGCAGATGCGACTTGGGTATTATCCCCACTCCCTTGAAACATGGATGCATGTGATGTGTGTCAAAGGCCTGTCCCAGAATGACAAACACTGGACAACCTCGTACTTACACCAGGACATTAGCTCATTGCGTTGTTCAAGCAGTTGCTAGCTCTAGCAAGGCTCATTGTTTTGGTCAAGCAGTTTCCACTCCTGGCAAGACATCACTGTGAGTGGTGATATTGTGCTTGGTATAGGATGGTACATCTAAGGTGATGGACAGCAGCAGTTGTTGTGTAAAAGACTGGTGTCAAATATATGTAGAGCAGCGTTCCTGATAACAATGACAACTACTAACACCAGAGCCCATTACAATGTGTTCTTTATATCTACCTGTAATAGCATGGTCACTGTGGACTTCCGTGTTTAGAATCAGAGTGCATCCCAGTCAGCCCCATGCTACTAAGTGTATGAGCATGCCCAGTATAACCTTGTGTAGATGGATACATAGTGCATTCCGAACAGCCTTGTGCTACTGTGTGAGCGTGCCCAGTGACACCTTGTGTTGGTTATGTGCCTCTGTGTATGGGCATGGCCATTGTAACCCTGTATAGTGGTAGTAGTCGTCCATTCCACAGAGGGGCATACTCCAGGTCAGGATGGATTCCTACTTTAAACACACAGGTTCACAGGTATGTACATCTTAACTGCCAGCATCCCTGTTGATGTCCGCATTTCTAGAAGGTCATAATGACAGCCTTGAAATGTGTAGTCTGTGTGGCGCGACTCGTAAGTATGTAGTATTGTAATAGTGATCTGTAAATAGGCAGGTGTTCCGTTCCCACCACTGGCGCGTGTGTGTGTGTGTGTGTGTGTGTGTGTGTGTGTGTGTGTGTGTGTATATCTGTCCCCATTTGCCAGGGGACTGTAAATTGCTTTTAGACTGCACACATTCCATACAATTCGTATACCCACCTTTGGCAGGGCTGATGATGACACCCACCCACAAATACACCTCTGGGAGTGCTGTGTCCCAGTAATCTCGGTAGCGCATTCTGTAACTGCGTAATGCTGTAGTGTAATAAAGTAGTTAGGTTGGCGTTCTAATCCCAGACTTGCCATGTGTGTGTGCGTGTGTGTGTGTTCCCATCTGCCTGAGTCCTGTGGACTGAGTAATGCTTTTAGACTGCTCACACTCCTTACATTTCTTATACCCATCTTTGGCAAGGCTGATGATGTCACCCATCTACAAATACACCTCTGGGAGTACTGTGTCCCAGTAATCTCTGTAGCGCATTCTGTAACTGTGTAATGCTGTAGTGTAATAAAGTAGTTAGGTCGGTGTTCTAATCCCAGACTTACCGTGTGTGTGTGTGTGTGTGTGTGTCCCCATCTGCCTGAAGACTGTGTAATGCTTTTAGACTGCTCACACTCCACACATTTCTTATACCTATCTTTGGCAAGGCTGATGATGTCACCCATCTCAAATACACCTCTGGGAGTGCTGTGTACCAGTAATCTTGGTAGCGTGCTCTGTAACTGTGTAATGCTGTAGTGTAATAATGTAGTTAGGTCGGTGTTCTAATCCCAGACTTGCTGTGTGTGTGTGTGTGTGTGTGTGTGTGTGTGTGTGTGTGTGTGTGTGTGTGTGTGTGTGTGTGTGCATGTGTGTGTGTCCATCTGCCTGAGAACTGAGTAATGCTTTTAGACTGCTCACACTCCATACAGTTCTTGTACCCACCTTTGGCAAGGCTGATGATGTCACCCATCTACAAATACACCTCTGGGAGTACTGTGTCCCAGTAATCTCAGTAGCGTGTTCTGTAACTGCGTAATGTTGTAGTGTAATAAAGTAGTTAGGTTGGTGTTCTATCCCAGACTTGCCGTGTGTGTGTGTGTTTGTCCCTGTCTGCCTGAAGACTGAATAGTGCTTTTAGACTGCTCACACTACATACAATTTTTATACCCACCTTTGGCAAGGCTGATAATGTCACCCATCTACAAATACACCTCTAGGAGTGCTGTGTCCCAGTAATAACTGCGTAATGTTGTAGTGTAATAATATAGTTAGGTCAGTGTTCTAATCCCAGACATGCCAAGTGTGTGTGTGTGTGTGTGTGTGTGTGTGTGTGTGTGTGTGTGTGTGTGTGTGTGTCTGCCTGCATGAGACAAGTACAGTGCTTTGTAGAGTATGCACTCTCTGTACAAATCGCATGACCATCTTTATCATTCCTGCTGTTGTCACCCACCTAGGTGTACACCTGTATGCATGCCACAAACCAGTATTCACCGTAGCGCATGCCCTAAATGCGTATTGCTGCAGTATGATATGTTAGGCGTTTGTATACAGGCATGGCAAGTGTGTGTTTGTCTGTCAGAGCCTGTGTAGAGGTGACCATAATTGTCTTACCATTGGACATGTTTGGGAGTGGATTTTGTAGTTTTCCTATATAGTATCCATCTTATGACACATTGGCCACCTCACGAGGAGTACAGCTGTCAGTCAGCCATGGGACTGTGTTGGCAAGCCATACCCATACATCTGGCAAAAGGCCTGGTGAACAAAGTATGCAGCCCTACTAGTACTCTGTATATGTCCCGCACCCATGTGCCATGCACAAACAAACTTGTCTAGGATATCCCATTATGTTGCTAGTACCATGCACATTGATGACAGATAGTAGGCATGGTGTGAATGCAGTGGCCTGCAGAGGACATGGCACCCTGTACCGCGGTACAATAGGCACATATATGCGGACATTGTGCCTTCACTATGTTCCACACCGAATGCCTGCAACATATGTGGTGCCATCAAATGTGATCCACAGAGGCCTGACAATGCTGTACACATGTGCCCTGTATGGACCCATGCCACTGACACCACGGAATACCTGTATTATACTATCCATACAGGTGCAGGGTCGACCTGCTCACTATAAGCAGGTTTCTCCACACCAGGCCAGTATTGGCATATCGGGGGATAACAGGCTGTGTACACAATATGTGTCTGCCAAACCAGGTACACCTGTACATGTCACTGTACAGTATTGTGGGACATGCACATCCCAGGCAATGTCCATGTGAAGGACTATCAAATGCAGACATGGCATGCATTGCAAAGCTATGGCCATACACATTGGTAACCAGGATGTCAGGCCAGATAATGCAGTACCCATCTGTGTGGGACATTGCAGACACTAAACCCCTGCACTGCACACCATTGTCAGGTGATGCAATGCCAAGGCTTGCCCCTCACCCAGCCTTGTACAGCCATCTTGCACAGCCAACCACTACCCACCCATGAAGCAATGCATACCTGCATGCCAGTACTGGAACCCTGTGTCTGCATGTGGGTTGTGATGCTCCCAACCACAGTCACTCCCAGTATAACCCGCATTGGCATACCAACAGATGTCAAGCACTTTCACATGCCCTAGCCCATAGAACCTCCAGATATCTCCTGTGGTGCATGTGGTCCTGTGCATTACTGCAGTGTGGCATACTAAGTAGTTACATTGTGTATTTGTGGCCCTGGCAAAGGTGTCAATGTGTGTCCAGTAGGGAGTGTGGTTGTGGTGACAATGGCATCTGTTCATGTGGACAGCCATGTGTGCCACACCTAATGTATGTCTACTATATCTCTGTTGCAGATGTCACTCACCTACACACATATATGTTCTTACAGCAAAGCAACATGTCGCCTTTGTGGCACATGTAGTAACATCATGCACATGTAATAGTAATGAGTAGTCAGTCAGGGGTTTGACCCTGTACTGTTCGGCGTGTGGCAGATGATGCTTATGGTAAAGTCTCCAAGCCCTTCCCTGGTGTACTTCGCCTGTCCCACCCACACACTCTCTGGTGGATGTAAAGGAGTACACCTGCACAGCAGTAGCATGTGTATTGTAAGTGATGGACATGGTCAAGGTGATGACCTCTGCACCTATTGCAGTCCTCCTCTAGCTGATTGCATGTGGTACAGCTGTGATGGTGTTCCCATAGCCATCCGCATGATAAACACAGTACACTATCTAGGGAAACATGTTGTTATTTGGCCATGACAGTTGCTGTGAGTGGTACCTAGATGTGGTGTTCTGACACGGCATCACAGATGATATGTGGATGTATCTCAATCATTTTCCACAGTGGGAAATACCCTAAAGACAGGAAGGTGATGTGCCACACATGACAACAGCATGTAAGTGTAGCTATGCTGCATTGAGACTACTGCCTGTTTAACAAGTGTGTGGTAATGGCTATTCTGCATGTTATAATATAGACATGACAGTACTCTGTTCATGAGGGAACCCCATCTGTAGGGCCATCTGTGAACTGGTCAGTGTGTGCAAACATTTGTTTCCTGTGTTACACACTGAACACACATCTGTGCACAGCAGAAGCATGGTGTGAGGATTGTAGACAGTACATGATGATAGGGATGTGTTACTGCCATCGCATCCCTGACTGGACATGTGTCACATGAGACAGTGGTATGACAGACACTGTGTGGGGTTCCCAGTGACAAGCCAATAATGGGCAACTGTTCATAGCTGCGGTCACACGTCTACTACACATTGTACAGATGGCATGCAGTATATATGCATGTGTTGTGCTCCCTCTGCAAATGTATACCATCTGTTGTGTTGGGTTGCTGGTGATATCTATGCATACTGTCGTAGGTAATCCTGTATGCTGTTGTCTATCACTAAGCCATATGTGGGTTTAAAACGCAACACCATAGGCTGAATAGGTTGGGAGGTCCCGGCAGAACCTCCTGTCCCACTTCAGCTGACCACGGCACTGGGCTCTAGCACATCTGGGGCCCAGCCATAGACATCAATCTCTGTTGGCTCTGCACCACCTTCTTGTGGTACCACCACTGAAGATGGAGCATGTCCCCATTGGGAGTGGGACCAGACAGGTACATGTCTGCTGTCATGCAGTCCTGGACATGTTGCGTTGGTGGCTCCCTAAGGGGTTCCAAAGCCAGATATGCCAGCTCAAGGGCAGAGTGTCACATTCACAGGGTGATGCTGCCCCTCCTGGACACTGTGGAGGTGCACTGCCTCCTTTGCAGCTGTGTAGGTGCAGTGGCAGTTGCCCGTAGCTGGGGACCTCCGTCCCACTTTTCCCATGGGCTTGTGAATGCCGAACACCCATCCCTGTCTGGGGTGTATCCTCCTCACATGTGTCATATATCAACCCTGTATGCTGTCATTTCTGTGATCCTACCTATCCTCCATGGCCATACCTACACTCCTTCCCAAACATCTGACCCTCACCTATGGAAACATAAGGCCAGTTGGCTCCTAGGACAACATCTGCCCTATACATAGCTGTCCATTACACACATGTGCCCACTAGACACATGAAACCCTTGTAATATGCATCACAACATACTCCTGTTATTCTCACCCCTGTCCGTCAAGCGCAGATCCTGGTATGCACATCACTCCTACATGGTCCAGGTACATATGATGAGGATGACCCCATTGTACACACAACACTACCGGTCCCTCTATGGTTACCCCATTTACCTTTATCATGATGATGATGTTGTAAACAGCACCTTACAAGAGTACTATTCACACATAATGATTGGACAGGTACTGTTGTGTTAATGTACATTACATGCACAAAGTGATGTATACGGCCAATGTACAACTATCTGCGTGTATGACTGACACATGTCTGTCTGAGGGAGTCTTGAGATCACATAGAGCAACACCACTACATAATACATGTGTCATTGGTGTTTCCCGTTTCATTCGTTTGTAATGCTTTGTTGCCACATGGTATGTTCCTGATACATCTCTATATATGTATGTACCTATATGCTGGACATAAACACTCACATATACATCTACATGATGGGATACATTCCTATACTGTTGAATGACTGCGCTGTATGATATGTTTGTGGTACTGTCCGTTGTCTGTATATCTGCCATGGCGTATTGGTAATACACATTAGCTGTGTGCGCTTTGTCCTGGTTCCGACTTTTGCAAAGGACGTTTATTTGGTTGCAGGGCAGAACAAGCCCATTGGATACGGAGGGAGTAAGGTACATTAAAGCAGTTGGGAGCAGGTGTGCATGGGTTTGCACAGTGTTAAGCACTGCTGACCTTTGGTTACAGCCTCTTACACTTGGTTAGCCTCTACATTGCTTTACCAGTGCAATACTCGCATACTGGTAGCCAAACACGCTTACACCCGCTTGCTCCCGCACTTGCAAATGCACCGATATTGGTACTTGCATCTGTTACTCACACCCCTGGGTGGGAGCGAGGACCACAATATTACCTTGTGATGCCTATTACATTGGACTACATGACTACAGTATCGGGAATGGCTGCCCATTAGGCGACAGCATTGTGTTCGACTGTACGGAATCAGCGGCCTGTCCAGTGAATCAATCATATTTGTGTGTTCCTCACACAATCTGCTCCCACCTTGTGATGCCTATTACATCGGACTACATGACTACAGTATCAGGAATGGCTGCCTATTAGGCGACGGCATGGCATTCGACTGTACAGAATCAGCGGCCTGTCCGGTGAATCAGTCATATTAATTGTGTGTTCCTCATCCAATCTGCTCCCACCTTGTGATGCCTATTACATCGGACTACATAACTGCAGTATCGGGAATGGCTGCCCATTAGGTGACGGCATGGCGTTCGACTGTAAGGAATCAGTGGCCTGTACAGTGAATTAATCATATTATTTGTGTGTTCCTCATACAATCTGCTCCCATCTGGCTGATACATGGAAACCGAGACTCTTCAATACAGACAAGTAGTTGGGTTGTGGGAGCCACATCCATCGGCCGAGTCATGCTATCGCATACCTATTATAGGTTTGCCACCTTTTCAATTGGCCAAGGTGGGACTTTAGGGTTACCACCTGTCCCACTTTACGAGGGACAGTCCCTCTTTAGGCAGTTGTGTCCTGTGAAAATAATCAAGACATAGCAAATGTCCTGATTACAGGACATTATTATATTCTACGTTTCATTAATAGTTGCATAAAACAGTTATTTTATATATGAAACTTTTATATGTTATGTGAAGTAGCATAAGCAATTCAAATGTTACTAGATTAAGCTTTTATTTGTGCAAATAAGTATAATTCTGTACTATGCACAGCTGTAGGTATGTTTTGTCCTGGAAAGTCTGACATTTCTCCAGAACATGTCCCACTTTGGCCATTTAGAAAGGTGGCAACCCTATAGGACCTGTATGTAGAGATGTCAGACTTTGCAGGGCAACACATACCCACAGCCAGTAGAAAGGAGAGTACTTCACTGTTTTGCATAAATAAAAAGTTATTCTTGTAGAATTATAGTTGCTTATACTGTTTCTTATAACATTTAGGTGTTTCAGGTACAAAATAATTGTTTTATCCAACTACTACAGACAATAGAGGAAATCTTTGCCCTAAATCACAGGACATTTGCCATAATTACATTTATTTTGCAGGACACAACTGCCCAAAGGGGAGTGTCTCTTGCAAAGGTAGACAGGTGGTAACCCCAACCCTATTATTCTATCATCTTTCTAAGGTAGTCGGCGGAACATGCACTTTCTCTCACTAGCAGACCTCTCATACGAATGGGGAAGAATGAACACTGAATCAGGGACACTGCATAACAACCTCAGGGACACATTTAGAAGGTTGGTGCTATTAACCTGACACATTGACGGACTCAGAGCACATATGTATTCATACACATTGCCTGAGGTACATGCTGTTTAGGACTCTTACATGTTGTCATTATTCATTACGTGTATTCCGCCACCTTTCCTCCTAATATCACTAGTTCTAGGAGGGTTTAGTTGGGACTGTGTTAGATTCTAATCCGTAATCATGGACGGACGTCCCTGGTAATCAGGGACAGTTCAATGATATGGTCCCTATGTGTTCCCCCAATGGTTTACGGACTGTCCAGTAGATGTGCTCTTAAGGATTGGGAGGTATGGGCGTCTGCTATACCTACATCGGAATATTGCTTACATCCACGGGGCGGTCCTAATACATGTCTGCCAGCCAACACCTGCACACCTAGGCCCATAATCGCATACCCATAGTTCCCTTACCTGCCCCTACTCTACAGCACTCATCCTTACTGTGGGCGCTGGTGGGTGCAGGTGGGATATGAACACACCCCTACACACTGCCCACTCTCCCCATGTCGGGACACGTCATACATTGTGTCAACCCATGTGTTATCAGGCTTGCACAACCTACTGTTCCGTGTACAGCTACATCCTGGTTGCAGTAGTCTTTACTGGCATTGCTTGGAAGAACAACATTTTGGTGTCCCACAAGGGTCGTCGCTGTCCATGTTTAAAGTGTAGACCTTGTAGATCTCTCCTACTGGTAGTTTCCTGCCGGTGGTCTGGGAAGTAGTGTTGTATTGACCTTTATTGCATGTCTGTATGTCTCACCGGCCTAGCTGGGGGGCTGGGAGATATACGTTTGTTGATTGGACCTCCCACCAACATATGCCCGGTCTGAACATATGTTACCCGTAACTGCTGTAACATAACCTAGGTATATACATGTGTATATTTACTGTAACATATATATATATATATATATATATATATATATATATATATATATATATTTACATTAATATATACAGATATAGCTGCATATGTATTCATACATGTATATTCATATCTTGCTGTATATATATATATATATATATATATATATATATATATATATATATATATATATATATATACACACATCTGTGTGTCAATACATTCCCCGCTCATACGCACTTACACATGCGTAATGGTGTTTATATATGCTTCACCAGCATACTAGTACCTTATTCATTATAACACTGACACTTCACTCCAGTTATCTTGTAATCGGTATTTAGCACATTATACAGCGGACAGATGTCACAATATGTTCATGTACGGATTACCGATGGTAATTGGATTGTGATACAGTGTGAGTCGACCTGTCCCTCTTCTACATAGCCTATTATTCCATCTACTGTCGATGTTTGTATGTGCACATTCCTATTATTTATGTCAACGAATGGAATGCATGTGTTACAGAAATTGTACTTGAACATATTGTTGTCTACATGTGTGTATGCATATATACCTATTACGAGCTAGCTGGCCTCCACGGGGTGGTCCATTAGAACCGGCCCATCCAACCCTGGCACGCCTGGATCCATAATTCCATACCCATAGTTCCTCCACCCCACCCGTGTTGAAATTTCATGCGTAACATCCATTATCTACTTGTTATCGCAGCCATGACACACCTTTACACATTGCCCTCTCCACAGCGTTTGGGGCCCTACACACATTTTGTCCCACCTCGTGTATTCACAGGGTCTCCCGCCATGTATATTTGCACATACGTGTGTTTGCTGGGGTTATGGAATAAGGCCATTTGCGCTTTCCAATTTTTGGAGGTCAAAGTATGGGACAACATTTTGCCTGTGTGTAAAGTAGACTTAGCAATTCAACAATGTTACTCCCACTGGTAAAACCCTGCCTATGGTGTGAGTAGCGGTGCTCTGCTCACTCCTGGGCAGCTTTTTATGACATACGCTGAAAGCTCTATTTAATACCAAATATATATATTTACATCTGTACATACAAACATACATTTCCTATGCTGGGAGCTGCTTACACCCGCACAGACGCACTCGCTTATGCTTGCTGTGCGTTACATATGTTTACTGCCACTTATTTGTGCTTACATGTGCTTACATGTGCCTTATTCATTATGACAGTACCACTTTGATTGAAAGGATCTGGTTAATAGTCCCATGTGATACACACGTTCACTTTTACATGTTTAAATGTTGGCTTTACAGCAGAAAAACATTCATTCCACAAGGAAAATGATATGTGCTATAGCCGAACTTGAACCGTGAATGCCTTTTCCTTAGGCAGATGGTCTAACCACTACACTATTGGTATTCTCCTTCATTTATATGTATACCCATGGTTCATAGTTACCCGAACACACATCTCATCACTTCACTTACACAGCAGGCATCCATTTTCGTGTTGGGAAAACTGCACTACTACACATGCGCCAATCCCTATTCCCTACTGCTCTGGACCCATGCCGCATGTTGACTCACTCCGAGAATATTTAGCCCTCCAAAGCTTATAGTCCTGGCACATACATGTGTTTGATTGTCAGGGTGTTCATGTGGTCATCCAGGTTTAGGTTTGTCTGACTGGGGACCAGGACTGCCATGTACCTAGATGAAAGTCAGACTTAGCATGGGGACATCGTTAGTTCCACTTTTAGCATCCTACCTGTGGTTGGGGATGCAGAGGTGTGCTCACCTCTGGCCATCCTGATATATAACAGCACTAAATATTACAGGGGTTTCTGCTGCTGTTTCCCTTCACATTCATTATTAATGCTATATTGTGACCATGTTCATTCTTCATATCTACACACACACACACACACAGACACACATATATATATTTATATATATATATATATATATATATATATATATATATATATATATATATATATATATATATATATATATATCGGGCTATACATACACATGCATATACACCTACATGCTTATTTACATTTCCCATACTGTTGAATCACTGCCACTTACTGTCACGCATACACGCGTGCATACCTGCTTACATCTAGGGTTGCCACCTTTTCAAACGGCCAAAGTGGGGCATTTTCGGGACACACATCAGATTTTACAGGCCGACACATACCCACGGTCAGTACAAAGGTTAGAACTTTACTTATTTGACTAAATGAAAGCTTATTCTTGTAGCAGTTTAGTTGCTTATTCTGTTTCTTGTAACATTTAAGTATTTTACATACAGAAATAACTGTTTTATGCAACTGTTACATGAAATATGGGACATAAGTATTTCCTACAATCACAGGACATTTGCCATTGTATTTTTTTTTTTTGGTCAGGACACAACTGCCCAAAAAGGGACTGTCCCTCGCAAAGTGGGACAGGTGGTAACCCTACTTACATCTGCTTTAAAGTGCCTTAATCACCCTATATCTGACTGCCACTATGCGAATGTGTAAGGTATGTATTCCCAATAATGCACGTGGGGAGACGTGCATCACGGTCAGGTGTTTAATCCCGAGTCGTACATTTTGCAGGACCGGTTGGAGGCTGAGCAGTCTTGCGGACAATTACTGCTCATACAACTTGTGTCCAGATGTCTACAGGACTGGACATCGTGTCATGACACCAAGTCTAATGTTTAGAACAGATACTTATCCCATGAGGGATATGCAAAAATTGTAAGGACTGATGACCTTGATTCCTTTGGCTTTACAAAAATAAGGTAGGGTTATACATGCAAGGGATACATAATTTGCAATCCTGATACTGCCTAGGGTGAGACTGCCTACTAGATATGAGTAGGGGTCACTATGTGCAGATATGACTGCACCTAGCTAGCAGCCCGAGTATGGGTGGTTTTGGTGGACGTTCAGGAAGGGGGGGGGTGGTGTGCTGTGGAGGGGATGATGGGTATTCAATTATGTATCCAGGTGTGTTGGGGTTGGATGGCTCAGTTCAGGCCAGACCATTATGTGGGTACGTGCCGGTAACGTTTCTGTACATGTGTATCGCATATTTCAATGTTCATATGTTTGTGGGATTGTGTTCTACAGTATGGCCTGTCAGGTTGTATTGCGGATGTGAATATTTGTTTTTTGGTTATCTTTCTGATTCACCCACTGCTCCCTCATACACCTCCAGTTCACCTATTGTGTATCCAACCCAGTCTCCCCTTGGCGAATTATTACATTACCCATCACCCCCCATCCCCATATTCCACAGACACCATCCATCCCTTCTCTGGTTGATGGCCCATGGCACAGTCAACAGAACACATTGCGTACACTACATATCTCTGGGACCAATATGGTTGTGAGGTCTACACTAGCATTTCTGATCATCCACATGCTGTACTTCATGCACATAGGTACACGCAAATACTTATCTTTCATAACATGGTAGGTAGACCCGGGTAATACCCGTTCATCTTTGAGCTGTCTTGACAAGGATGACTTGGACCGTGAATGGGTAGATATTGGGCGAATGCTCTGACCATTGGTAGGGTTGCCACCTTTTTATATGGCCAGGATGGGACATTTTCGGGGCACACATCAGATTTTACAGGCCAACACATACCCACGGTCAGTACAAAGGATAGTACTTTAGTTTTATGCCTAAATATCAGCTTATTGTTGTAGCAGTTTAGTTGCTTATTCTGTTTCATTTACTTGCTTATTCTGTTTCTTGTAACATTTAGGTATTTTACATGCAGAAATAAGTATTGTATGGGGCTATTACATAAAGAATGGGACATAATTATGTCCTACAATCGCAGGACATTTGACATTTATAATGGTTTTGGTATGGACACAACTGCCTAGAGGGGGACTGTCCCTCACAATGTGGGACAGGTGGTAACCCTAACCATTGGGCTAGGATTAGCAATTGGTGGCGTGTTAACACGAAGCGTTTCACTTCCTCTTGGTATAACTATCGACACTACAATGGAATACGGGCACAAGGTTTTAAATGTCATTTGTTCGAGGGACGGGGACTCAATATTCAGCTACGTGCCTTTTACTTTTTATTTTGGTGTTCGCAAAACTGTCTTGTATGCTTTGCATACATTTCAGTATCCACGGACATTGACAGGAGTGATTACTATTAGAGGCAGGCTGTACTAGTCAGCATTTTAGGGTGTGCGTATGCAGCCGACATGTTCACGCCTCTGTGCAGCGCTTGGACACGTCCCCTGCACTCATGCACATTTCCTATGCATGTGGCCATTACGGCAGCATACCTTCATTAATATGCATGTGGTGCTGCTGCACTATCTCTACACCACACGGTCGGCACAAGGCTAACGCCGTCCTTGCGCCGAGCTTCATGAATCCCAGGGACTATTTGTTCAGAATATGATTGCTACATTCTGTGACATTTCAAGTTCAGGCTTCCATTGTTTCTCTTGAACAACTTTGTCAGTTTGATGTCATGTATAAAACATTAGTTACCTTGGTAACCGCTTAAGTATTATATATGGTCAGGATGGGTTACAAAAACTACAATTCAAGTTAAAGCAATTACATGACTTGTTATGCATATTTACTTATATAAGAAAATCATCATGCTTCCCCTTGATGCTCAATGTAGTGTATGTCATTTATGACAAGTTAAGACAGTAGTGTTATTATACACAAGCCCATGTTATTAAATCCTGTCTTTAATATCTAAATGCAGCAGACTGCTTCATCTTATATGACAATTATATATTTTATGTCTAGATTTACTAAAATCATACATTACATAACTATTGTGTGTTTTTTTTTTTTTTTTGGCTGTTGCTTAATTATTTGAGAGACCACAAGCTGTAATGTTTGTTTGTCTGTCTTTTGGCTTTTCCCGGTTAGGGGTCGCCACAGCAGAACTCCGGTCTGCTAATGATTGGCAGTAGATTTTTACAGTGCCGAGTTGCCAGCTCGACGTCCAAACTTCAACGAAGGCACGTCCATTCACGCATGTCTTCTGGAACGCCACTTGACTGCAGGGAGGACATGCAGACTCCACACAGAAGATACTCCCTGCACTCCAGCCGAGAATTGAACGGGAGAACCTCTTGCTGTGAGGCAACAACGCTACCGCTGCACCACCGTGGAGTCCAAGCTGTAATGCTTATTCTTATTATTAGCTCCTTCCAAGCATGTTTATACAATCCATAGACTTTAAATTATGAGACCCTTCTAGTTTCTTATTTGTTATAAGTATATTACCATCCTTACATACACATGTATCAGTACTTCAAGCACAGGCAGCAATGCCCATCCAGTTTTGTCAGAATACCATTCACTAGTTCATGTGGTGTGTTTCCAGGCTGTTCTTAAAATATCCAAACCGATATTTATCCTGTTCCATTTTACCAGCCTATTCCATTCAGTGGCCACTCTGCCAGTGAACTGCTCAACACACCTTCCGTTCCCACAGATATTTCCATGAAGGAAATCTGATGTCTCTCTAGGACTTCCCGGCAACCTCAAACACCCCTAGAATCAGCTATCTCCATATGCCCAACACGTCCGAGCAAGCTCACCTCCCAGACCACTGCAAAGGGTACTGCACAAGGCCGAGTGCTCTTGGTCTTTCACAATAACTCAGACTTCCACTCTTATGTAAGTCCTTAATGTGTTTTGACCAAAATACATTTTAAATATAAAATTGCGCTTATTATTATTATTCTTTTTTATCAAGAATCAACTTAATGAGCTAAATGAAGTATTGGGAGATCATCAATATGTGTACATGTGGTTTAAAATGGCCCCTTTATTATATATATTTTTTTAAACCAAAAACTTAATTGCCTAGAATCATCTCGGAGGGTCCTCTGAACCATTAAGCATTACCGTCACTCTGTCTCCATTGCCATAGCAACCTGGGAGCATCTGTTTCTGTTAGTGTGTCTGTGTACTGCATACAAGAGGCTCATGATGCACCTGAAACAAAGCTTCACTTCACTGCAACTTCAAGCCTAAATCCCTCCCTTTCAGTGAGGCAGCAGCCAAGAAAAAACAGAGAGCAAACAGATCAAAAAAAAAATAACCTCCCAGCAAGCCACCAAACAAGAGATAACACATTCTTCCAGCCTTCCCACTTCTCACTCAGCAGATGTATAAACAAACTATTCTCTGCCAAAATATCCCAAATCACAGTTTTATCTACCCCCTTCCCCTGGATCCAGGCTAAAACACCAAATGTCCCTTCCTAATACACAAGCATCAGTAAACTTAGATCACAAGCCACAACCCACAGCTTCCCAGAGACAAAAACGGCAACATACAACAGCTGCCAGACACAGCTGCATCCACACACACCATGTCAGGCTTAATCAAACAGCACTCGAAGCTATGGTACCTGCCATGACTGATATTAACTATATTTAGACAGAATAATAATGACATTTGTACTAGCTGCCAGACACGACTGCATTCAGGCAGGCCATATCAGGACTGATCAAACAGCACTCGAAGCTATGATACCTGCCATAATTGATATTAACTATGTTTAGACAGAATAATAATGACATTTGTACTAGCTGCCAAACACAGCTGCATCCATGCACACCATATCAGATTGATCAAACAGCACTCGTAGCTGTGATACCTGCCATAATTTATATTAACTATATTTAGAGAGAATAATGATGACATTTGTACTAAGAGCTTGCTACTATAATTTAACCATGATATACATGACATTTATTTCTAAATCATACTTTAACTGAAGAAGGCATTAGTCTCCATGACAGCATTTCTTTCAAAACACTGCTATTATATATAATGTTAATTTGTTACATTTGAGTCTGAACTCTGATGAATGGTACCTTGTTGAATTAGTTAATTAATTACTTAAATTATTATAAGTAAAATTAATGAAAAATGAACAAGATAAATATTCACTGAGTTCAAGTAGGGGAATAGAAACTTCTATGTTTGCATTATATGTTGCTTTGTTTGGCTTGTATATAATGTAAATAGTAACCCATCTTGACCTACCTTTGTTTGTGAAGAATTATTTGACTCTTTAAACATTCCGAATAAATCATTACTGTTTCTCAGTTGTTTATGAAACCCTTCTTTTTTTTTTTTAATAAAAATAGATGACAAGTGATGCACCATATCAGTTGATACTTTGAGAGTTGTAGTTGTAAGAGTTATTTTTTTGGGACAGCTATCTTGGAATCAGTTTTTTGTTTCTTCTTTGTAGCATCAGTCCAAGGATTTGTTTATTTTATTCTTTTAAGAGTAGGGGCCATCCATTCCATTTCTTCTCGGATAGACACTATGTTGTTGTTTTTGATGAATATAGTAGCTTCTTCTAAGTCATTAAAGTTTCTCATCTCATTGGCAGAAAGTATTTTTATCTTGGCTGGAAAGGCCAGCTGTGCTTTAATTAAGCAATAACCCATTCCTAGGTGTGGGTAATGCTGGATTTACCCACGGTTGGTGTGGTTTGGTCACGAGGGCAAAGCCTGAGTGGCCAAACAAAGACAACCATGGGTAAATCCAGCATTACCCACACCTAGAAGAGTTATTATTATAATGACATTATTTAAGAAAAAAAATACTTACTTTTCTTAAATAATGGCATTGTATAATGCCTCTTTGCTGCCCTTCCGCAGCTGTCCAGTATTCTGCAGCAGTTCTGATGTACTGCGCATGCGTATGCTTACACAGTACATCAGAGCTGTGTGTGGAAGCAACGGAGAAAGGAAGATCTCCGTTGCTTTTTTAAATGTGTCTCGCTATATTAAAAGAGTTTAACATAGTGAGATAGCTTTAAAACAAAGCAATGGAGAAATGAAGATCTCCGTTCCCTTTTTTTAAAGCTGTCTCGCTATGTTAAACAAGTTTAACATAGTGAGATATCCTTAAAAAAAAGCAACGGAGAAAGGAAAATCTCTGTTGCTTTTTTTTAAGATATCCTGCTATGTTAAACTCATTTAACATAGCAAGATTACAGCAACGGAGCTCTTCCGTTCTCCGGTGCTACCAAAACCACAACAAATTCAAGACTTATACTAATGGAAAAAATCTGAGCGACCGGACCTTTTTCCATTAGTATAAGTCTAATTTACAACAGGCACGCGTGCACGTTTTGGAATATTAATGGGGGGGGGGGTCATTGTATAATGTTGTTTTGTTTTGTTTCAACTGCTTTATTATTGGCCAAACTTTTTTCCTTTGTTCTAGTATTCTGGAAGAATAATCATTGTCAAACCTTATCAGGCTTTGATTGTATTTTAAGGGTGATTTTCTCTAAGCAGATTTTAATATTAGTTCCTTGTCCAGAAATGAAAGAAATTTTATAACTATGGATCTAGGAGGAGTATTTGTTGAGTTAGAAGCAGATTTCCTCAGTGCTCTATGTGCCCTTTCAATTCCAAATGAAAGTCCCTCTTTCAAGTCTAAAAATTCTGGAATCCAGGTTGTTAAGAATTAAATAATGTCTTCTCCTTCAGTGTTTTCATGCAGACCAAAGATCCTTATGTTGTTTCTCCTTTCCCTGTTTTCTAAGTCATCTATTTTATTAATCAGCCATGTATTCTGTTTAAGCAGAAGTTCTTTTTGGAATTCCTCCTCTTTGAGTCTCCCTTCAATGTCATTTAGAGAAGTCTCCATATTTGTTATTTTTGTATGGTGTTGCTGTAATAGTTCCTTAAGTGTATCAGTCTGTTTTTGAGAATTTAATTTGAGGTTTTCTAAGTCATTTTCAAAGCCATCCATCTTCAAAGATAGTTCCTGTAAGGTAGATGTCATCAATTGCAGTTCTTTTTTCAAAGCAGCATCTGGATGAGAATTCCTTGAGTTGTTCATATTCAGTGACTCAATATAGCTCCAAGTTACTTGACAGGAAAATGTTTGTATATCTCCACCAAAATTGATATTTATGTAGTTTAGTAGTTTATCTATTGATTTCTGACATTTTAAACTTGAAAATAATAACATTTTCTATATTATTTTACTAGTTTATGGAGCTCTCAGAATTCACTGCTCTTAGTTGGCCATCTAGGCCCTGCCCCTTTCATAAGGATACGAGTGGCTTTTGATAGCCATGGTGATATGTTGGATTTAATGCAGACTATGAGAGGGGGTGCAAGTGAGTCTAAGCTATCTCATGAGCTACATGTTAAAATAACAATCTTATTTGCAAAATCAGGGAAAGAATTATCATGGAATTATCAACAAGGATATGGGAGAACTCCAGACACTGGATCCATTCCAGTCTGGCTTGATCAAAGGAAGGTCATGCTTACTAAACCTGGTGGACTTCTTTGAAAAGGTCACTAAGGCAATTATGAGAGGAAAGCAGTGCATAATGTCTGCCTAGATCTGGCTTAAATCATTTGATGCAACACCCCACTTAGGCATTGTCAACAAACTTATGGATCTAGGCATAAACACCTTTATAACACACTGGATAGCTAACTGGTCCACTGGTAGGGCCCAAGAGGTTGGGATCGGTGAGGCCACCTCCAGAAAGAGTGTCATCACCAGTTGAGTCCCTCAGAGCTCTGTACTGGACCTACTCCTCTTTGGCATTTACTACGTGGAGGTCAAAGCCAATGTCAGAGGCCTCTGATTGACTAAATTCACAGACTATTTCACACTCGGAGCAGTCATTCTATCCCTCAAAAATATAAACATTCTTCAGGAAGGTCTAACAAAGACAAATGCTTGGTGCTCAAGCCATGACATAAAACTCAATGTCAAGAAATGCATTACAGTACATTTTGGGAAATCTACCTTTGCGGGTAATTACATCATCAATAAAAACACATCTAAAAGTTGATTCACTAATCAGGGATCTGGGAAGTCTTGTAGATAGCAACCTAGCCTTCAACCAGCATATGTCCAAGTTATTAAGAAAATGATTTTATGTTGCTGAACGTATAAGTAAGGGCATGGCAGTGAAGTCATCATACCCTGTATTCAGCTCTCATCAGACACATCATAGAGTATAATGCCCCCTTTGGCATGTAGCTGAATAGTCACATGCAGCAAATGGAATGCCAATAAAGGTTCCTTACAAAATGAAAACAGGGAGTAAACAAAACGTCCTATGCTGATTGCCTCAAAGCCCTGTCTCTTTACTCTGTATCATACTGACTACTGAGAGGTGCTCTTTGCCTGGAGTACAAGGTATTCCTGGACCCTGTTTTGATTAAGCTTTTGCACATTGGCAAAACAAACAGCATCAGAACTACTAAATCCAAAGGCCTAAATTTTGCTTGTGACTTAAATAAGACATATCAGAGAGACAGATATGTTTCTCAGAGAATTCCCATTCCCTGGAACAGGTTCCCTATCCATGTAAAGCAGACTTCCTCCCTAACTCAATTTAAGAGCAACTCAGACTAATGGGTAGGTAATCGAAATTCACCCCTGGTCTAGCACCTATGTCTCTGATGGATAGAAGCAGTTAGTAAATCACCTCCTATATGAATCAAATTTGTGGGACACATTTGGGCTGCTCAGCTAGGGTTATAAGGGCCCTAGTAGTTGTTAGCCTAGTAGACATCTATGCACCCATGTCCATGGGCAATAAAAATAAAGAGGAAAATGAAACACTGCATTATCACAACTGCTAATTGAAAGTAATTTGAAAAGTAAATAAAGAAAAAATAGAAGGGTAAGGAGACTGCAAACTAATTAAGAGATGATCATTTGACAGACAAAGAAGCTAAAAGGACTGACTTTGTTCCAATGACATTACATTCTACAAAGCTTTAACTGGATAAAACATATTGATCAAGGATTCATCTTCATGAAATCCAAAGCAAAAAAGCATTTTTAGGTGTGTGTGTGTGTGGGGGGGGGGGGGCAATCCCCTGCACCTCATGTATAAAGTATTCGCCCTCCTTACCCACTTTGCCTATTGTTTGTTTGTCTTTTCGGCTTTTCCTGGTTAGGGGTCGCCACAGCAGAACTCCGATCCGCTAATGATTGGCAGTAGATTTTTTTATGGTGCCGAGTTGCCAGCCCGACGCTCAACCTTTCAGCAAAGGCACGCCCATTTACGCATGTCTTTCGGTGGCCACTCGACCACGGGGAGGACATGCAGACCCACATTGCCTATGTACACTGAAAAAAAGGAAAAGACCACAGAAACTGAATTGCTGCTGTCCTCAAAACCGACACCACAACTGTGGTTAACAATGAACAATGAGCTCAGAAAAGTGAGCTAAGCTCAGTAAGTTATACTACATCCAATTAACATTGGATTAAAAGTAGGGAAACTAAGATAAGAACTAAATAAGGCAGCTTTTTAAGAGTCACATGACTATTTACCCACCATAACACAGGCACTATGTTACCTAAGCCTGTTGGTTTCCAGGTCAATTTTTTTTGTGAAACTCTCAGTTTGTTTGGATAAATAAATGTTTTTGACTTCACTAGAGAGTTAAAGGGTTATAATCAGACCATCTCTGCCTAACAGCCTAGGAGAGCAAAATGTCTCAAAGGTAAAATATTGGCGATATTTTACTTCACTGGCTCACCCGGAGTTTCACGTAGGAGTCGGCGTGGTGCAGATGATTGACGAGCGAACCTGCATATGAAATGAGGCATGATTGACATGCCATTCATATTAGCCGGTGACATCATGTATACAAAGCATGTGTTAACCTATGCTATGACTATGGAAAAGCAATGTAATGTTAAACACAAAACACCTCACACTAACTTGATTTACCAGCACACGTATAAGAAAGAAAATATTTTTTGCAGCTAAACTGTTTTGCTCTTGGTCAAGATATTTGCTTTGTAATATTTTAGGGCCATTTGAAGGCTAGCTTTTCTTAATAAATTAGCTGGATGTAATCTAGTTATGTGAAAAGCTGCATGCTGCTAAAGTAGTGCTATCCTCTACAAGGTATATTGTTCCTCTAAATTGTTCTGTTAAAAATTTTTCATAGGTTCATAGGTTCATAAGTTAATACTAGGCTATCTGCCCTGGGGCAATTATAAGCCTAGCCCGATTCTGTATGGCTTACGCCATCCCTTGATTTGAGTATACTGTGCCCTTTTTAAGGTTTAGTTTACTGTACCTCTGTCTAATAGTGACACGGGAGTAATCCCTGGGACAAACCTACGATCCCCCATCCACTTATCGAGATTCTTCTTGAAGAGATTCAGTGAGGTGCTCTGCCTCACAGCGAAGGGAGCCCCTGGGTTATGAACCTGTCCCTCCAGCAAGTTCTATTTATTTCTGTGCTGAGGTTCAAGTCCCTGGAGTGTGTGGCGCTAAGGGATTTAGATTTACTGAGGTGGAGCATGTCCATTAATTCTGGATTTGACATAGCTTTGTATGTCAGGCATAGATCGCCTCGAAGTAGGCGGTATGCAACTGAGTAGAGCTGGAGTTTTTTTAACTGAGCAGCATATGGCATCTGTTTGAGGCCCTTGATCCTCTTGGTGAGATACTTTTGGGGTCTTTCTAATTGCTGCAGGTGTCGGGTAAGGTACATCCCAAAAGGGGCATTGTATTCTATGATGGGCCTGATGAGGGATGAATAAAGGGGCACGATTGCCTCTCTTGATCTAGATGTGAAACCCTTTGTGATGAGGTGGGCTATGTAGAAGGTCTTTCTAACCACTTTGGCAATGTGGTTTTCAAAGGAGAGATTGCTATCAACTTGGGTCCCCAGGTCCCTAATAACTTTCTCTGTACTTAATGGGTTTCCGCCTATGTGGTAATTTGTGGGCACATTGTTTTTGCCAAAGGGTATGACTATACATTTTTTTGGCATTTAGCTTTAAACCATGGCGCTGGCACCAGTTATCTGTCTCTGTGAGACCTTTTTGAAGGATGTTTGTGTCAGCTGGAGAGTTGATTGTGGTGCCCAGTTTGCAGTCGTCTGCGAACTTGGTGAGCCATAGTCCTCCCACATTTGCCTGTACCTCGGAAAAGTATATACCGAACAAGAGTGGTCCCAGGACAGAACCCTATGGGATGCCACTTGTGACCGGTTTCGAGTCTGACATGACTCCAGCAACTCTTACTCTGTGGGTTCTGTCTTTGAGCCAGTTTGTGACCAATCTTGTGACATAGGGGTTTATATTTAAGCTGGATAGCTTATCTATGATGCCCGAGTGGGGTATTGTGTCAAATGCCTTTGCAAGGTCCAGATAGGCTGTGTGGACTACCTTCCCTTCATCTATGGCTTTGGTGACTGTTTCAAAGAAGTCAACCAGGTTCAAAAGGCAGGATCTGCCCTTGATAAAGCCGAACTGGGTAGGATCTAGTGTCTGTAGGTCCCCAATGTCTTTGTTTATGAGCTCCATGATGATCCTCTCCATAGCCTTGCAGACTAAGCTAGTCAGGCTTATGGGGCGATAGTTTCCAGGGTCCGTAGAGGCTCCACCTTTGTGGAGTGGGACCACTGTTGCTGTACGCCATTCTGTGGGCACATTTTCTGTAGTGAGGCTGAGATTGTCTAGCTGTTTTATTTGAGGGATTAGTTCCTCTTGGAGTTCATGTAGGAAGCAACCTGGGATGCCATCTGGTCCCATGGAAGCAGTGTTTTTTGCTTTGGAGAGGGCAGCCTTCACCTGAGCATCTGAGATGTTTGGGAGGCAGCCCTCTGCCGGGATAGATACTTGCTCTTTTGGGGGGGGGAGTTTGCACTGAACCTGTCTGCCAGGATATTGGCGATGACTGTGGGTTCAGTGTATTTTTTGTCGTTTAGAATCAACTCAGAACAAGTCTGGGAGTTGCATCCCAGGTTTCTAATATAACTGAAAAAAGCCTTATGATTGTCTTTGGTGTCCTGTGCAATTTTTCTCTCGAAGCTGGCCTTGGAGGATTTTATGAGGGATCGTAATTTTTGCTAGTACTGATCAGAGATGCCTTCCCTATTAGGGATTTTGCTCTATCATGTAGTAGCTTCCTCCTTCTGTTGTACAGTTTATTTATGGCAGGGGTCAACCAGACTGGACGCCTGCCTTTGGATGATTGGGTCTTGGTTTTGTTTGGGATAGCATGATCCATGCATTCCTGGAGATGTCCGTAGAATGCATTTATATAGGATTCTGCAGTTTGGGCCGTAGTTTCCACTGGCCCTGGGGCCTTGAAGGATTCCACTTCGGTTTTGAGAAGTGAGAAGTTCGCTTTTGAGAAGTTTTTCACTGTGGTTTTCTGGGCTGGGGGTGGGGTCAGGATGTGGACATCCAGTGAAATTAATTTATGGCCTGATCTTACCAATGAGGGATATACTTCTGGTGTGGAGCATAGAGTCCCCATGTTGGTAATGATCAGGTCTAGTATGTTGTCCCCTCTTGTGGGAGTGGTGACTAGTTGTTCCATAGCATTTGAGTTTATAATTTCCAGGAATCTTTGGGCTAAGGTGCTGGGGCTTGAGTAGTGCTCCCAGTCAATGTTTGGGTAGTTGAAGTCGCCCAATATAATGGTGTTCGGAGAGATCTTCATGTTCTCCAATGTTTTCAGGAAAGCCGAGTGGGATTCCTGACTTTGAGAGGGTGGTCTGTAGGATGCTATAAACTGAAAAGCAGTCTTGCCCACTGTTAGTTGCACATGGATGGTCTCCGATACTTCGTGCAATGTCACTAACCTGGAGGTGTGGATATTCTTGATAAATATGGAAACTCCCCCTCCTTTTGTGGTTCGGTCTGGATTTTGGGGCTGAAAAGCATGATATGAGGTATAGCCTGGTAGTGCTGGGGTGCTCTCTGGAGCCTTGAACCAGGTTTCTGTCACTGCACAGATATCGATGTTCTCCATAGTGAGGAGAGCTTCGAGTGCGTGCATCTTGAGGTTAAGACTTCTGGCGTTTAGCAGCATTACCCTTAGTTTCTTGTTCCTTGTGCTGTCTATGGGGGTGGGTTTGACTTTTGAGCCTTGCCTAAAAAAGGCACTATGGGGGTGGCAAGAGCCTTTGCCAATATCTGAAAGCCCAGTGGTGACAGGTGCAAGCCGTCCCTAGCGAAGCAACGTGGCTTGTCGAGCATGTCATCCCAGGCTGATAGACACTGGATCCCCTTTGAATGACACCAAAATTTTAGCCAATTGTTAAAATCAATCATTTTGTCTTTGTACTGTGGCATCATTCTAGGTGAGGGTAAGATACTGCTCAAGGTCAGGGTCATACCAGCCTGGGCTACATGATCAGAGAGCTCCTCTATGTCTCTTTCCATGTATTCCAGGGAGGAACATCTCAGGTCATTCACACCAGCATGTACAATGACTGAGTCATATTTGTATTTGCTTTGGAGTGACCTGAGTGCTTGCGTTATGTGTCGGATCCTAGCACCCGACAGGCAGTTCACCGTGACCTTCTCTTTATTCAGCCTGGTGAGCGGGACGACAGTGTGTCTGACAATAGAGTCACCTATAACAAGAGTATCAGGTGTGTTATTCAGCCTTAAGGGCTGTGGCTGCTTGGCACACTGACTTTGTGGGTTATGTGTTGTGTGTGTTTTGTTTTGAGGTAGCGTTTGCTTGGATGTCTGCTTTGGAGGTCTCTGTTGCTTAGGTAGATTTTTATTTAGAGCCTCCGAGTATGTTTTTGTGTATTTATGTGTTTGGTTCATTGATGTGGTGGGACTATGTTATACTGGAATTGTGTTGTGTGAGGTTACCTTCTCCTCCTGACTGGTTACACCAGTTTTGAGATGAGAGAGCTCAGCCTCCAGTTTGGCTAAATAGTTGCATCTCTCACATATATTTGAACCTGTTTGGAGGAGGAGAGGGTTGTTCGTGTACATGAGACAGTTGTAACATTGCCTCAAAATTCCCAGATTCACCAGCTGGACTGGAGAGGAAACCATTGACTGACCTTTGGACATGCTAGAGTAATAGGGAAACTGAATTTAAGACAGACCAATAGAGAACAGGGTAATTGTAGAGAGTATAAGAGTAAATAGTGCTTATGGTTTAATAGTGCTAACTTGTAGGATTACTTAATTGGACCAGTGAAGGGCCTTAGAATGAGAATATGGTGTTTAAATTGAGAGATAGAGCAGTTCTAAGGGAAAAAGTGAAGAGCAGACTTTGTGGAGCCAGGAATAGTTTAAACCCAATTAGGCGGTGCTGCCCGCTGTTGCGCTATGCACAAAAACGCGCAAAACCGCAAAGAGGGTTTTAAGAGAGGAAGATGAAGGAGTTTTGGAATTGACCCAAAATGGCCAATAAAACTACAGTTTCAAGTCAGTAACCACTCCCACAGGGGCAGGCAGGCTGCTCAATGTTTTTCACTGCCACTGATCAACAGAGAGACTTCCCTTTAGCCCAAGCAAAAAATGGCCTCACAGAAACTTACAAACAGTTCAAGAACAGCAAGCCTGTAAATGAACTTTTTTAAATCTCAGAAAAGTGGGAAAAAAGCAAGATTTTTTTTTGTTTTTTTTTGTTTTTTTCAGAGATAGCAGAGGTTCACAAGTATCAACAAGTTACAACAGTGCAGTAAATGACCCCACACAAGAGTGCTAGGCCAAAGACAGATAAAATGCAAGTTTTGAGAAAAAAACGATTTTAAAAATAAGTGCAAACAGGAAATTCAGTAAACAGCTCTAGGTTGTGCTCTAAATACAGTTAATAATGCAGAAATCATTTAATATTCTGTTTAGCCTTCCTTGGTAACCACTCTTTTGTCTGTGTTTGAAATTACTACTGGCATTTTTTGTTAGTCTTTGCAAAACAATAGGACCTAATGAAAACAAAAATTGCTTGGCAAGCTATAACTTGCACTAGTGTTATTTATAAAGGTTCAATTTATGTATTCTGAATGTCTTTACTGGATTGTATTGATTATATATTCAGACATTTTACTAGACGTACTTGCTAGCATCTATTCATTGCTATGTTGCAGGAATCCTTTATTATACAATTATGGACCAGTAGAGAATGACATATCCCTCATCTAACTATTCAAAAGTATAGAGGAGTAACCTTTTAGGACAGGTTGTTGAGTTGATAAGAGAATACGATTATGTGAACATAGTAATTTGTGTTTTAAGAGTGAGTTCAAAAAGAAATCAAGGAGCCACATTAGAAAGTAAGGCTATAGTTGCTGTGATATTAAGCCGCATTCAAAGGTACAGTTATTTCAATCTGTTGTCTGGCACATATATACGACCCATAATTGTGGGTCCCAGAATGGGTTAAACAGAGATTTCAGAATCTGCTGCTTTGCTGTTGACATACATACCCACATCCTTCTGGATCTGGAGCTGGATTTCAGGTTACTAGTAAATAAGTTACAGATAGTGCCCCAAAGTAATACATGTAGAAATAGCATGTTTCAAATATTTATTTTTTTGCATTTAAAAGCATTATACCAACTAATCCTAGGTTTTATGATATATAATACATATTCATTAATGTTACAGGCTGTCCGGTTGAATATTCAGTATTTCACAGTGACGGAAAACACCTCGGGCAGGGTTTGGGCGGCGCTTGCTACTGCACATCTGGTGAGCCAGACAACTACAATATCGCCAAAATTTGTGTCTCAGACCCCAGGGTTCAGTCCGGACTTCCAGTCACTGTCAAAGTGCAGTTAGCATATTTTCTCTGTGTCTTGGTTTATTTTCTCTTGTATTCTGATTTCCTTCCACCTTCCAAAATATACTGGGTAACTAGTTGCAATAAATTATTCACATGTATTGTATTTACCCTTGCATTTGTGGTTTGATTTATGGCTAAAAAGTGTCTGTGAACCTGCAAACCAGTCCACTTACTGGTTAACAAGTGTTAAAAAAATTGTGAATGCATATACTATATATATATATATATATATATATATATATATATATATATATGTATGGGTCTACACTGACCCATCGAAAGTACGTTTCAGCAAAATGTAAACAAGCAAACTCTTTTTCGTGAAAGTGCATTTTTTTTTGAAAATGCATTTTCGCAAAAGAGAAATAAACTAAAAAAAAAAAGCACAACACTAACCACGTCTATACAGGGGGCAAGCCACCCTACATCCCCCCCCCCACAACCATGCTACTTTTATATTCTCACTCTGTGATCGCACTACAGTGGGGAAAAGGGAATATTCCCTTATCCCCTTGAGCCATGATCTAAGCAACAGCCCCCATTGCTGTTCGCTTAGTTGCCTTTTCGTCAAAGTGCATTTTCGAAAAAATACACTTTTGCAAAAAGGAGTTTGCGTGATTACATTTTGTTGAAGCATAATATTGATGGGTTGAGGTAGACCCATATATATATATATATATATATATATATATATATATATATATATATATATAATTTTCAAGCTCAAAGTTTCAAAATTTGGAACTGAAAATGGTCAAGACCATAAGGTTGAAGTTTTGAAACTTCAAAATCGTAATAAAAAAATAAAAACAAAAAAAAGTTACATTTTTGTGGGGGGGACAAGCCCCCCTGCACCCCATACCTCCTGCTATATAAATATACCAAATCCAAGATCCCCCTACAGTGACGAAAATGATAAATTTCCCATTCTGCATTGTACGGTGATCTCCATTCAAAATGTTCGAACTTTGAGCATGTGAAGGGAATCTATATATATATATATATATGTGTGTGTGTGTGTGTGTGTGTGTGTGTGTGTGTGTGTGTGTGTGTGTGTGTGTGTGTGTGTGTGTGTGTAATTGCATGTGTGTGTGCGTGTGTGTGTGTGTGTGTGTGTGTGTGTGTGTGTGTGTGTGTGTGTGTGTGTGTGTGTGTGTGTGTGTGTGTGTGTGTCTGTGTGTCTGTGTGTCTGTGTGTGTGTGACACTGCCAGCCCGGCTATCTGGAATTTTGTAAATAATTCTATGTCATTTGTGAATATTGATATGATTTATACAAAACTGTGCTATGTCATTTGTGAATATTGACATGATTTATACAGAACTGTATATTATTTATTAAGCTTCAAGAATGTAAACACAGCATACCCTGCTAGAACATAGAAGATTAACTTAGAAAACTTCAAGAAAATAAGTTGAAATTCAGTGCTTTATGATGTGCTATAAAAGTTAGCTAATGTAGTAAGGAGACAGGATGTCTAGAGCTAGAAGTTTTTCTATTGTCTGAAAAGAAATGTAATTACTAGGTTTAAAATGCAATGTGTTTGATTGTTTTATGACTTCCTAGCAGCTACACATATCTGCAAACTTCTGAGAGATATGTACTTCTCACACAGAGATGTTAAAATTCTGTTAGTATCTATTTAGCCTGGGAACTAAAGTCAGGAGGCAAAGAGTGATGTCATCCAAGCTAACCCAGCAGTAATGTTTGATATTAATTTAAGAACTCATTCAGAGAGATACTGTGCATTTTGTATCTTGTCTTGGACCTAGAAACATCCACTCAGCACTTTTACCTGCGTGTTGTCTGTAAGTACGACTTAGGGCATAGTATCTCTCTTAGATATAGATAGGAATATAGTAAAGATTAGTTTAGATGTTTTCTGTATTTATTTGAGACTGTCCTGCAATGTTGTTTTACAATATTTCCTGTGATTTTGAACTCTGAAGTTACTGTGTTTGTTATTGAGTATTGTTTTTTTTTTATTATTTATTATTAAATATATTTAAACCTATCTTTGTGGCTGATGTTTGTGAGACATATTTAAGCTCTTAGCATACTTGCATATGTATATGGTGGCACTGTTCAGGCCACTCCTAAATAGCCTTGCTTGGTCAGACTACCATTTGGATTAATAGTAACATTACACAGTAGGATCAGACACCCTTTGTAAGGGCCATATAGTAGCTGATAAGTAAGTGTGGCTGGTGGCAGTTGGTGCTACCTTATAGTCTGGGCAGAAGGGGACATAGCAAGTAAACATGTGCCAGCCTTTCCCAGGTATGTGTGCGTGTTTGTATATCAATCAAATCTCAAAGTGTGTGTGTGTGTCAGCTACTTGAGCAGGGACAGGAAGCACTGGTTTGACAGAGAGGGTGCTGGTGGTCTTAGCTTGGCCACTCAGCTGAGATCTTAACCCTATAGCTGTGCCAGTGGGGAGTCTTAGTAGGGATCTGGAGAAAAAGGGAGAAACCAGCCCGAGACTGACTGTAAACTCTTTGTGCTCGTAAGGGAAATTGTGCTTTACTGTGTGCGTACTTGTCATCCTCCCATTGTGGACGTCCCTCACTGTTGCCAGTGGTGAGGATTGAGGAGCCTTGATTACTGGGCCAGTGCATGGGCATCACTATATATATATATATATATATATATATATATATATATATATATATATATAGATATATATACATATATATATATATATATATATATATATATATATATATATATATATATATATATATATATATATATATATATATATATATATATATATATATATGTATATATATCTATATATATCTATATATATATATATATATATATAGGGGACTACTTCAGTTGCTGAAAATATTGAGATGACAATAACGAATGTACACTAAACCGATGGTGTACAAGAATGAAAAGCATAAGATGCAAGAAACAGTCGCGGATGTTAGACACCACTCTTGATACCCTATGTATTCTTGTTCATGTGAACTGATAAGAAGCTTCCATATATTCCCAAAATCACAGTTATCACCTGTAATGTGCACAGTGCATACCACAGAACTTGCCTTAAACCACAGTGTAGCGTAAAGGGAAAGAAATGTATTTGTACTAAAAGTTTCTATATTACTGTAGTGATTTAACAATTGTAAATTGTATGATCTTATGGTTTCATTCTTGTACACCATTGGTCTTGTGTACATTCATTGTCATCTTAATATTTTCAGTTTTATTGTTAATGTTAACTCAAGCAACTGAAGTAGACCCATATATATATATATATATATATATATATATATATATATATATATATATATATATATATATCACGAGAGTCTGAGGTGTTGTGATACAGCTTTGTCATGGGAGGTACAGAGGGACTTCTGTCTGCAGTTCTGTTTATGGTATTTTCCACCATTTTTGTGTTCATTTGTTCAGATTCTTAGGTTCATAGATAGGTACTAGGCTATCAGCCCAAGGGCCTAAGTAAGCCTAGCCAACAAATTTCCCTGGCTTACGCCAACCCAAGAAAGTTAATTTCCTGTGTCGCTGTTGAACAGAGCCACAGAAGTGATCCCCGGGGTGTATTTACTATTTCCCATCCACTGATCAAGATTTTTCTTGAAGAGTGTTAATGAGGAACTTTGCTTGAGATAGGTGAGTAGCTTGTTCCAGAGTATGGGAAGTCTCTGGGACAGGAATCTATCCCTCCAGCATTTCCTATTTATTGTGGTGACAAAGTTTAGGTCCCTAGAGCGTGTAGCTCGGAGGGATTGGGATTTCTTTAGGTGTAGCATGTCCAACAGCTTTGGGTTTGACATAGCTTTATATGTTAGGCAGAGATCACCACGTAGTAGGCGATATTCTACAGAGTAAAGCTGGAGTTTTTTGAGACTGTCAGTGTAGGGCATCTGTTTGATGCCAATAATCCTCTTTGTGAGGTACTTCTGTGGCCTTTCCAGCTGCTGCAGATGTCTTGTGAGGTACATTCCAAAAGGGGTGTTGCACTGTATAATGGGTCTAATGAGTGTCGTATAGAGGGGAACAATGACTTCTTTTTTCCTGGATGAGAACCCTTTTGTGATGAGGTGTGCCACGTAGAAGGATTTCCTGACTACTGTGGCAATGTGATTATCAAAGGAGAAACTACTGTCCAGCTGGGTCCCAAGGTCTTTTATCACACATTTGGCATTAAGAAGACTGACGCCTATGTGGTAGTTCATGGGTACAGAGTTTTTACCAAAGGGTATAATGCACTTTTTGGCATTGAGCTTGAGGTCATGGCTCTGACACCAGGCATCTGTCTCAGTGAGGCCCTTCTGTAGGATGTTCACATCATTTGGGGACTCGACTTAAGCTTCTAGTTTGCAGTCATCTGTAAACTTCATTAGCCAGAGGCCTTCTGTGTTAGCCTGTACTTCAGAGAAGTAGATACCAAACAGGAGAGGTCCCAGGACTGAACCCTGTGGTATTCCTCCACTTGTCACTAGTTTGAAATCAGATTTGGAGTCTACAACGTTTACAGTGTGGGTTCTGTCAGTGAGCCATTTGGCAACCCATCTTGTGACATAGGGATTTATACCTAGTTTAGTGAGTTTAGCTATAATTCCAGAATGGGGGATGGTGTCGCAAGCCTTGGCGAGGTCAAGATAGGCTGTGTGAACCACCTTATCCTCGTCTACGGCTTTGGTGACTGCCTCAAAGGAGTTGACCAGGTTCAGGAGGCATGATCTGCCATCAGGCTAATAGGGCGATAGTTCCCAGGATCAGTGGGCTCCCCCTTTGTGGAGTGGGATAACTGTTGCTGTGCACCATTCAGTGGGCACAAAGCCTGATGTGAGGCTATGACTGAACATGGTGCTTGGGGGGGGGGGGGGGGGGGGCAGTTCATTCTAAAGTTCATGTAAAACACAGCCTGGGATGTTGTTCGGCCCCATGGATACTGTTTGGCTTTAGAGAGTGCTGCTTTTACCTATGTAGTTGTGATTACAGGGACTCTGCATTCCTTATGTATAGATATGGGCCCTTTAGGGGCTGAGAGGAGGGTAAAATTAGCACTGAACCTATCTGCCAGGATGTTGGCAATATCAGTTGGTTCTGAAATTTTTGTGCCATTGTGCTATAACTTAGAGTAGATCTGGGTGTTGCCATTGAGATTCTTGACATAGCTATAGAATGCTTTGTGGTTGTCCTTGGAATCAGTGGTGATCTTGTTTTCATAGCTAGCTTTAGAGGATCTTATAAGGGATCTCAGCTTCTTACTGAGGCTAACCAGGGACCTCCTCTACTCTTGGGATTTTACTCTCTTTTGCAACAGTTCCTTCCTTCTGTTGTAGAGTTTGTTTATGGCAGGGGACCACCAGATTGGATTCCTTTTTTGGAGGATAGCATCTTGGTTCTGTTTGGGATAGCACGATCCATGCACTCGTGTAAGTGCTTATAGAGTGCATTTGTGTAGGATTCAGCAGTCACAACTGTATTGTCCATCTGCATGGGTGTCATAAAGTTTGCCACTTCTGTCTTAAGAAGCATGAAGTTGGCTTTGGAGAATTTTTTTGCAGTTGTTTCCTTAATGGGGGGTGGGGGCACGATGTGGATATCTAGGGTGATTAGCTTATGGTCGGATCTGACCAACGAGGAGTGACTTCAGGTGTGGAACACCGGTCACTCATGTTGGTAATGACTAGGTCTAGGATATTGTTGCCCCTGGTGGGGGTGTGGATACGTTGATCCAGGGCAATGGAATCTTGTTTTGGTATATCAGAGTGAAGTTTTTGTTTTCATTCAAACAGATCCAGCCTATCTACTCTGAGGCCTCCCTTCCTGGGTATGTATTAACTGGGTAAATAAATGATAGAGGAAGATTTCTAGCAGTAAACAAAGCCATTAACCAATACTGATGAAATAAAATGCCATGTTCCTTCATACAGATTTTAGTAATGTTGTACATAAGAGCATAGCAATGCTTACACAGAAAGAATGAAGATTCCCTACACCAGTGTTATGTAACATTGAATTGATTATGTTATTTTGCCATTTATAACACAAATATTTACAATGCTGTAAACTATATAATTTGAAGTATTACAGTCATAGTGCTCAGAATATTAATACTTATAGGCATAACCATCCTAGTATGAAAAGTCTTAATTTAAATGTATTAATTCATTTTTATTTTAAACCTGGGTGCTTGGACAGGTCCACTTATTGCCATTTTCAAACATGATCCTGGCAAGGTATATTAATACAGATGGACAGTTTTAGATAGGACAGTAATCATCTTAATCACCCCCCCCCCATTTTCCATTTTCTACGTGGGGTCAGGGTGTCATGTCAACTGCTGCCATCTCACTTAATTCAATGCCACTTTCCTACTTTCTTCGATAGTCATGACTGACTGCCACAGAGCCTCTCTGTCACAATCCATCCATCTCTTTGCTAGATTCCCTTGTTTCCTGTTGCTTTCTTCCTGTGTCAAATCATCTTCACCAGATTGTCTTCTGCTTTTCTGCAGATGTTCTCAAGCCACTGTTCTGTTCTCTTTGACATTTTCTGCAATAGAAGCTACTTTGGCTTCTGCTCTGATGTCATCATTTTTTCATCTGTCCCATTGTATGCATCCTATAGCCAACCTGAGGTCCTTCATCTCCATTACCTCTAGCCTCCTCATCTGCTCTGCCTTTACTGCCCATGTTTCTGCACCATACTGCAGCAGTGGTCGCTGTTTCTTACTTCTTACTTTTCAACTTCTTTGGCACAATTCTGTAATATACTACCCCTTAGTTCATGTTTAGCAAGTTGATTATTTTTTATGCCCAGCTTTTGCTCAACAGATCTATCCTAGGTAACCCAAGCTGGGCAACTGGACATTAGCTGAACAGTAGCTTATTGACTCACACACACTTTACTTTATATTGAGCATACACTAGTCAATAGGGGTGCATACACACCTCCTACCATTAGCATGGGTCCCTGGTGTAGGTCAGAGTAGGCCAAGTCCTCAACCCACTTATCACTGGCAAATACCAATGCCCATTTCTGGCAACATTAGTCATCGTGACTGACTCAGCTACAGTCAATTAATACACCATCGAATGGCTAGCTCTGACAATGCACATGGCCTGTGATCCATGTTCTCCTAGCCAAAAGATACCGTCCATCACAGTTGATGTCAAAAGCAGTTGGTCTATATAACTCTATAGGGCACCATCTACAGTCTGTACTGCTGCTGTCCACAACTCCATTCTGGGATGATGTTGTGGTGGAAACACTCAGTATGTTTTCTGGGAGAGTGGAGGAACCCCAGAAAAACACTGGAAGGTCATGCAAACTCTATTCAGGCATTGATTGGAGGTCAGGATCAAACATTGTACATTGAGCATGGGAGGCAAAGACCTTAACCTTTATGCCAACTGGACTCCAATAAACCAGCATGTTTTGGGAAGAAGCCAAAACAACCAAAAAAAAAAAAAACTGGCGCAGACATGAGGACAGTTTGGAAACTCCATATGACCAGTAATGGGAGGTCAGGATTTGCCTAAGAACTCTAAAACTGTGAAGCAGAGATTGTAATGACTGAACCACTAGGTTCTAGATTCTAAGATGTAAGGGTTTAGACTGATCCTGTTTTGTGCTCTGATGGTTAATGAAAGGTACATTCTTACCCAGCTAACCGTATCTTTTGATTTGACTTCACATGTATAATAGAGGTGTGGTTTAGCGTGTCAACTTTAGCCACTACTTATCTACTGCTTCACTAGTCAGTGTCTCTGTTATTCAGTGCACTGAGCATGGTGGTGTTAGAGGAGATGGCCATCGGTTCACTCCTTCAGTATATTGGTCAAGCCATCAGAGCATGCCTTGACTGCATGAACAAATAGCACATGGCTTCCTATGTACTATCTACCAGGTAGCTCGAAGGGATCTTCTAGAAAGACTTCATATATTTCCTCCTTGAATCAGTGTTGCGTTAATCAGACTGGCTAGTTTTGTGCAGCTTCAGGTCAGAGGGTTACTTTAGATTATGCAGGGAATTCAACTTTGATTAAAGTAATTTCCTCTGATGCCAACCAAAGAGCTACCCTTGATTTTGGCCATGCAGCTGAGAAGGAGCATGCCAAAACCGGAGTTGGGGACACTTTCCTGGCTGGATTATTATCTGGTGATTTATTGCAATCTAGGGAATACCTAAAGCTGGTCAATAAATGTTGGACTGCTCCAGTATAGGTATTTATTATCTCTCATATATATATATATATATATATATATATATATATATATATATATATACATACACACACACACACACACACACACACACACACACACACACACACACACACACACACACACACACACACAAACACATATATATGTATGTATGTAATGGTTTGATAACCTTGGTGGATCAATTTATTCTAAACTGTGTCAGTATCCTGCTGATTCCCTTATAATATAGTCAGTTCTTATACTATGTATCAACTTACACCAGTACAAGTTCACTCATCTTTAAATAAGATCAATCAATGCTGGCACAGTCAAGAATTAAGTGGTCTGTAAAGCCTTGGGTGGATGTTAGACAGCAATTACTGGAATCACACTTATTCAAAGATGAACATAGAATGGATGATCATTGCTCAATAAACCAATCAGATATTTCTTGTAAAAAGAGTGATATTGCACACTGAGATGTCTGTAGATACATATATAGTGTTTCTGTTTTTAATCTATTACCTGTAGATCATCAGCTCCCCACTATCTATTGGTCCATTCTTTCCTTACAAAGTGAGAGACATTTCAAACCCATTCATTGTCCATGAAGAGAGGAATGATAATGGAGTGATCCTCCTGACAGACATCAGAGCAATGTTGGTTATGAAGCCTTACCCCACACAGTGAAAACAGCTTCTGTATTTCAGTGGAGAGTCTCCCCCCTAATACCTTGATATAGAAGCATGACAGCTACTTAAAACAAATCCACAAGGTTTAGTGCACTGGCTTGGGTAGTCTCCCCCCCCTCCTCCCTTAAGCCTATTCTTGGGCAGAGCAGCTTACACCATTCTCCTGGAGTACCAGGTCACCACGGGACAAATATCCTCTACAACAGTCCCTTTCAGGGGAGCATGCTGATACAGGTTGCATGTCTGTTGCCCACCCCTTAAAGCTTCTCAAGCTGCTAACTGATCTCAGGCTCTTTGGGTTGCAGTCAGGGCTTCATCCCCCAGTGCCACCACCTGGATCTGTGGACTCATATTGACCTATTAAGTTTTATCAGATCATGGAGAGTGTGCAGTCTGGTTTGTCTTATGATCCAGAAGGCTCCCTCTGCCTCAGAATGTGAGGTAGTTCATCAGTTTTTCAGATTAGAACTGTAAACCCAACACTCCCTCTAAAGGGTGATGTTATAAAACCAATTGAATGCCTTCTGACTGATATTGGAGCACATTTTGCTATGCCAGCTATGAAGTGGCTCATGTCACCTTGGCATTTGAATCTTTTATCATACCATGCTGACTGAATGTCTTTGATCCCCTAGTAGCTTTTCTGATACAGTGCCGCTTTAGTACGCAATCCAAATGTTATTTTGGTAATAAATTCTTATCTTAAGACCATTTGAGATGCAGCCGTCCCACAGGGCTTTGCCTTGGCTCATTTGCTCCATTCACATCATTAGATTAAACCTAAAACTTATATTTATTTTTTGTTATTTAAACTCTGTGATGTTTATTGTTACGCCATTAAAACATCTTACTGTAAAACATGCCAAAATAAGATGCAGTAATTATGTAAACAATAAGATGTCTACATTTATTTACAACATTTTCGCTTGCTGTTTTACTAATATTATGGAGTTTTTCACATTGGGACACCACTGAAAATGGGTCTCTTGGACAAGGCTCAGAAGGCCAATCCCACTCAACAAAGACAAATAAATAAGATCATTATAAGCATTGTCATGCATATGATAGGCATGTGTATCTTTGCCTCAGTAACAGATGTCTTGATTTACCTGTGGGTTGTTCAGAGACTAGGCTTGATTAGGTGACAGCCTGACACTGGAATCTCAGTCCTACCTCAATGGAGGCATTGATGACTATGCAGGTAAACTAAAAGCTCTCTGCAGCTTCCTGTGCTTTCTTCATAGTTATATATGGTGCAAAGAGGTTGGGAGTTTTGTCTAGGCTGTAGATAATATGGAGTCGTTAAAGACTAGGTAACAGTAGTTGTAAGATCTTCACATTAACATCTCTGGAATATTGCATTGTTCAAGCATCTCATTAAGTCATTGGAGCACGGTACTGACATCTATGTTCTAGTTTCTTCATGCCTGGATTACTACAAAGAGTGTGCCCAGAATTCTGCAGCCAGGATCTTGGTGGCTTTATCTCATTATAGTCATTCCATCCTTAGTCTGCAATGACTGCTGGTGACTTCAAACTCAGTGCTTTTAGTGCTGCTTTTGATACATTGAACTCTTTATGACTAGGGTCTCACCTATCTCAATGAGCTGCAATTGTCCTATATGCTGCTACACCAACTCTGTTTAGATGGTTAAGGACTAGCTGTTATTCCCAGGATGCACCTGGAGGCATCTGGTAGGCATGCCTCTTCCTATCAATCGCCCATCTTGTGGAATTCACTAGCTTACCACTTCTGCGAATGTCACTGACTGGCAAGCATTAGGAGGCCTCTGACAGTGAATTTATTCTGGAGAGTATATTCCATTCTGTAATTCTTGGAATCTTAGTATTTTATTGCTATCAAAAATATTTTTGTGTAACATTTAAAAGTTTTGCAGGTATTGTTTAGATTTTATACACTAAAATAAAAGTGTTTATGATAATGACAGAATGCCTATCACAAAACTAAGCAAAACCGTTACATAAATATTTAAGATAGGTTGACTAACAAATACATTTTTTGAGATGTAACTAAAGCAGTTGTAATCAGAGATTATACCAAAGTAACGACTTCAGGACTAGTATGGTCCTTTCAAGAAGTAGTATTCTTGATATGGAATGTTTCCAGGTAGGGCAGGAGAAACTGGGTGCAATTAGTGCACTGCTGTTCTCGAAGACTAAACTGGTAATGATGACATTTCAATAGAGAGCCCTAAAACAGGATACATGCTCCTGACTGATAGAAAATCTTCTTATCAGTGGAGCCCAGCATGTAGTTAAGCTCATAATTCAGGAACCAAGTTTGCAATTGCTCTGCCACTTGGTCTTAGTTTAGTGTTAAGAATGTCAAACATTGCATATACGATTTCTTCAATGTGAGACTGTAGATTAACATTCCCAAGGCTTAAGTCCATATTCTAAAGGGGAAAGGCTTCTTTTTGCACTGACTAGTGCAATGGCAGGTAAAGAAGTTTGTACTTTCTGCTTCACAGGGAGCCAGTGAAGTCAGGATAGAGTAAAACTTTAAGCAAATAAAGTTTGCTGCTCTGTTTTGCAAATATGAGACAAGACATGTCCAACATGATGGAACCCATATTCAAGCTAAGAACTAGCATAGCCGAACAAAAGTTTATGTTTCAGATGATATTTCATTTGGAATCAGATGTATGAAATGGCATTCAATCAATCAGAAAAGAATAAAAAAAATGATATTTATAGGAGAACCCCTCTTTCATACTTCCTATGGGGAGGCTGTGCTCTTTGTATCATCCCACATTGTATAATTAATTCTAAAGTCACTGCCCTTTTGGGGAATGTAGATTTTCTTACTTTCCCCATGGCAGTTACCTGGTTCAGTGATGACTTTTGAAAAAAACAGCTCATTCAGGCTCTCAGTACTCCTCTCGTTGTATCACTGGCATCATTGCACAGCAGCCAGTTTTATAATGAAACTCACATTTTAAATGCTTTCTCAAAAATATTTTGTATGTGCTTTAGAAATTTAGGTGAGTGCACAGCTCAGCTATAGGTTCTATTCAGGCAACATTCTCAAAATGTGTGACGCATAATGGTAGTCATCTTCCAGTTTAAGCATTTTTTGTTAGCAAACATACATTTATCCAAAGAAAATAAACCATGTTAACATGTCCATTGTTATAAACATTATACATCACATACATCCTTTTATAAAATTATCATCAATCTAACATTACATAAATTACTCAGTTCCTGCCATCCCTTGAATCTCACTCCTATTCTAAAACATTTTCTGCATGTATTGTTCTCACAGTTTCAATTTTTTCAAAGTAATTTGCTCCTTTTTTAAAAAAAATCACATTTCCACTTCTTTTATCTGTGTTACAGTACTCACCACTTCAAATACAGTTGGTTTAGACTTTA
>NC_056731.1:1124784654-1124820739 GCF_019279795.1 Protopterus annectens | reverse complement strand
TTACATTTAAGCACTTTGCAAAAACCTTTTCAACACACACTTCTATTCCAGCAGTTTGATATATAACTGACATACAGTTCTAATACATTTGTAACACAAGTAACTTATATGAATCATGTTGATATTCACAAATGACATATAACAAAATTCCAGATAGCTGGGCTGGCAGTATCTCCCTTTCTCACAAGGACATTTAACTGACCCCTAGTGTGTTATGCCTTAAGAATATGTTATATCAACTGGAGATGCAGAAAAAATGCATATTATATACATTTGAAACAGAGAGATACAGTTGCATGATAGAAATAGATCTGCAGTGAAATAGCAGGACTACTTCATAAAATGGTGTTATATATAAGTCCACTGGAAGGAATCCTCATACTAGGTGGTAGGATGGGATGTGGGTAATAGAAAATCTGTTGTTTATATTTGTAGTCCACACCATGTTGTATAAAGTTGAAGCATTCTCACATTACTTTGTGATGTGTCATTGTGTTGGACTGTGCTGGACAATTTGTGCATCTGAGGCTCCGTGTACTTCCAGGTGTTGAAGAGGACACATGCCCGTGAGATGATATATTGGCTATAATTACCTTAGCAGTGTCCATTGCTGGGACTTCAGTTTTCATTTATGTGTAAGTACTATGGCTGATTGTCCATTTTGTTGAATGTTATAACGGATGTGATTTTAACATAACAATACACAACACAATACATTTCTTTTGTTCTACACTGGTATAGGGTGTTAGTTATTCATGGATGCAATGTTTTGGGGCTGCTGTTGTAGCAGGTGAGGCTGTATTTTTGCAATGGTCAGCAGTGGTGTGATTTTCTGTCATTGCTGAACAGTGTGGTAGTGTAGTTTTCCCTTGCTTGAACTTTTGTATGATCCTGAAGTTAGTATATACCTTGTGGTGTTGTGGGTCAGGGGGGGGGCTTGACTTCTGCAAAAACATCAGTTTAATTATTTTTATGTTTTAGAATTCGTTGTAAATTTTTTTCAGCTTATTGGCTTCTGATCAAGTGTCATTTCAATGACCTGACTTATACTCTGTAACTGATTCTCTACATTTGTTTAATTGCAAATTGTTTGTACGTCTTTGTTGGAAATTCTGTATTTGTGTGCACCAGAGTATATCGTCTGAAATTGAGTTTCTGAGACTAATTTGCTTAATTTAAAGAAAGAAATTAACTTAGTAATATTATTCAGCATTACAACACATGGCTTTTGCTGCAGATATAAAAATCAACATGATGTACAAGGCAAAATTTTATTTGGAAAGGAACTTGTCACATGACCATGCCAATCAGGAGTCGGCCATGTATCACAAATGTACAACATAGTAGAGTGTGAGGACCTGTACAGCCTTAGGAGCATTTGTGTCTCACAAATAGTCATATCATGTCACACATTGTTCATGCATGGCTTGGGTTTAGCACAATGACTGCATCATGGACCCATCTGAGTCACCATGCTACCTGGACACATGCTGGTCATCATCTAAGTCTGATTAAATATATTTGCTTATTACATCAACTTGTAATTTAAATAACTAATAGTTCATTCATGGACTGACATCGTGTCTTTGTATTTTAAAATTAAAGAATCCCTGTTTTATATATTATTTTCCAGACGTTAAATATTTTTTTCATTAACAATAAGGTTTTTGACAACTTACAGTGATTGCATATCATTTGTTTACAAAGATACTACATACCCATTAGATCGTACATATACATGGCAAATATTTGCTTCAAATCAAATTAAAATTTGAATTTATATAAGCAGAGGTAATGTTGAACAGATTTTGCTTGATTTACAAGAAGTGACAGCAAAACTAATTAGAATGATTCTGTAAACAATTAACTCTATGATGTAATAAAATGTTAATTGATGATATGCAATATTTAACCCCATCACATAGTGCTCTAAGATGACAAATAACTAACATTTGACTGATACAGATGAAATCAATTTTAAGGAATGTTTTTTTTTTCATTTTTCCCATGGGTGTGCACTGGACTAAATCCAGTTCCTGACTGAATCAACCACTTACAAACTCCAAAATGTCATCAACACAAATGCTAAACAGCAATTAAGTTTAAAAGGCTTTCCAGTGAAAATTGTGGTAGTTATATGCCAAAGGTAAATGAAAGAACTAATAAACATGAAAATAACTAATTCACAAAACAATAATAATCTTCTTATGGGATGATCGAGATTATTAATTAGACCACGTTGTTTCAGTTTAGTTATCACAGGCATTCTATAAATGACCTCACATTCATTTTTACATTCCCCATCAAGAGATGCTGCACACAGTGCCATTCTGAATATATCAAGAAATGCTACTTATTTTACTTGGAAAAATAAAATTTCCTGATGTAGTTACTATATAAACACCCTGAATATGTCAGTAGCAGAACATGAAAATAAGAATCTGATCATGGAGAAAATAGGAATGCAACAAGAGAGAAGACAAATAAAACAAAACAATCTAAATGTACTAAAGTTGGTGAATTATAATTTAACTCTGACTATTCCTTCTTCTTAGCGTGAGTGGAATTCTTCTTTCCTATATGTTTTTCATGTTTTTCATGTGTACATAATCCCTGGAATTCATGAAAGGGCCTAAAAAGGCACTGCACCCACAATCCAGTATTTTGCAATTCAGAGTCATGATGAAGAAAGATGTCATTATCAGTTAATTTGCATGTCGCTGAATCAGAGTTACTACCACAATGTGTGGCTCATTGCTAATCTACACATTGCGGTAGTTAACTGCTGCTGCTGGTGTAGGCACTGGCATTGGCATCCTCCCTCATTTTGCACACACACAAGTACTCATTAAAGCACAAACACACACACAAATGCACATCACACAGTCCCCTCACCTATCCCTGACTTTATCTAGTGTCCCCCATCCCCATACTATTTGAAGTGTTGTTAAGGCACAAGGGTTTAGAGTACTCCCTAGTGGCTAGTGTTTCCACCTGCCACACTTCAATCCCTCTAATAGTTTAGGTGCCAGTATGTCAACATTGTAGCTTCCCTGGTGGCTACTGTTCCTACCACTTCCTGATTCTCATGCTACCCTAAGTGTTGCTATGTCCCCATTGCAGCTTCTCTGGTGGATAGTGTTTCCCCCTCACCCCCAATCCCAGTACTGCCATAATTGCTTGTATGGTACCATTGCAGTTTCTCTGGTGAATAGTGTTCCCCCTCACCTAAACCAGTACTTCCATAAGTGCTGGTATGGTACCATTGCAGTTTCTCTGGTGGATAGTGTTTCCCCCTCACCCCCTATCCCTGTACTGCCATAAGTTCTGGTATGATACCATTGCAGTTTCTCTGGTGGATAGTGTTTTCCCCTCACCCCCTATCCCTGTACTGCCATAAGTGCTGGTATGGTACCATTGCAGTTTCTCTGGTGAATAGTGTTCCCCCTCACCCCAACCAGTACTTCCATAAGTGCTGGTATGGTACCATTGCAGTTTCTCTGGTGGATAGTGTTTCCCCCTCACCCCCTGTCCCTGTACTACCATAAGTTCTGGTATGGTACCATTGCAGTTTCTCTGGTGGATAGTGTTTTCCCCTCACCCCCCATCTCTGTATTGCCATAAGTGCTGGTATGGTACCATTGCAGTTTCTCTGGTGGATAGTGTTTCCCCCTCACCCCCAATCCCAGTACTGCTGTAAGTGCTGGTATGTCACTACTGCAGTTTCTCTGGTGGACAGTGATTCCCCCTCATCCCCAATCCCTGCACTGCCATAAGTGTTGGTATGTCTCCACTGCAGTTTCTCTGGTGGGTAGTGTTTCCCCCTAAACTCCATTCCCTGTACTGCCGTAAGTGCTGGTATGTCTCCACTGCAGTTTCTCTGGTGGATAGTGTTTCCCCCTCACCCCCAATCCCTGTACTACCATAAGTGCTGCTGTGGCACCATTGTACTTTCCCCTGGAAGCTAATATGTCTCCCCACCCCTATCTCTGTACTGCTGTTGGTGCCATTCTGGCATGTAAGTTTAGCGTGATCTCTGGTGTCCACTGACTCCTTCTATGCCCAATCCCCATAATGTTTTGATGTTCAGTAGATGGACACAGCCTTTCAACTGTATTCATTACTTGACTTGGTGGGGTAGTTGTGTTGATCTACATGGCCAAGCTATATCTTTAATCGGTCAGCATGTAGACACCTTCCTGGAGGTGCTTACAAAGGAGAGAGCATGTGGCTAATTAACACATGCTTCTGCCCTAGACTGCCTCATCAGCATTCAGCAGGGCCATTAAGCCAGACATATACAGTGCTGCATGGTTTTGTATTAGAGCACTGTGCAGCACTGTGTTATGAATGTTCATGAATTCCAAAAGGTTAGGGCAATGTTCTCGGTGTATTTTACTTGTAAAGCTCTCTTGTTGAACTCTGTTTTCTTATTTACCAGAAACAGAAATTCTCCTTTAGCAATACCTTTTAACACTACTACATCTGATTCTTGGAAAAGCCAATTCAGAAAAAGTAGAATTCAGTCTTGCAAAGCAAGAATGCATTACTTTGTCTGGCAGTATTGTAATGCTCCTTAATGATGTCTTTTTAAAGTTTTCATCTAGCATATGCAAATAGCTTTGTTCTTTTAGTTAAACTTATAACACAGAATTCCAAAACTAAACTGATGAAATCACCCAAGGTACTAAAAAAAAAAAAAAAAAAATAAAAAATCAGGGTTGAACCAAAGCAGCCCTTATCAGGGCTCTTCAGTGTGGTACCACCCGGTATAAAACCTGTTCTTACCTATGAACTCCAGCTTTTGCAGCTCACATCTCATGCTCTGTGGCCAAGAGAACAACCATTGGGCAATGCTAAAACTTTTTTTAGTAGGAAATATTCTCATATCTATTTGGATAGTTAATTCCAAAAGTAGTATAAATCATGCATTGTAAAACCTATTAATAATATAAAAAAGCACACGGTAATATGGTAATATCTATTGCTTAAGTCGAGACTGAATCTTGTGCAATGGCTTCCTATGCATAAAAACTACAATTTGGCAAGATGTATAACCAGTATTACACTAAACACATATTAACATAGAAAAACTTCTTTATTAAAATCTAAAACTGAATACTAATTTTCTTCAGAAAAGAACATCGTGTAACTTGCAAGCTGTGGGGCCAGTTGCCTTTATTTAGGTGTTATATCTTGGTACCATTATGTCATAAGTGTTGAAAAATAATATACCTAATTTTTTAGTTACTGAAGTACATGTTTAATTTAAAAAAAAATCACAGTTGCAAAAACTTGGGTAGATTTGCTGTTGCTGTGTTTGAAGCAAACAGTTTTAAATGGGCATTTGAGCAAATTTATTTTACATTTTACTGGATTTTGTTGCCTGGTTCAGGTATAACTGTTCTTGATCTGTAATAATTTGTCATTTAGTATATTAATCACATGGTTATAGGTACCACCAGGGTTCAACAGCTGTCTCTCCTCTGTGAAGATCCGTAACTAGGTTTAAAGGGTAAATGTTTATAATAACAGAAGATAATGTTGCAAGCAAACAGAACTCTTCCCATGAGAAGGTAACATTGCAAAGAAACAGAACTCTTTCCATAAAAGCCTAGTGCATATGTCCTAATGTGATCTAAATTTAAAATAACTATGTATTGCTGTTCAAACTGTTGAAGGCCAAAAGGTTGGCCCTTCCCAGCTTGCACTGCCATAAAAGTCCCAAGAACTCCAGCATATGGGACCAGAAAATAGATTACTTTCAGCTTGTCTTTTCCCTATAATTAGTACATACTTCTGGTAAAAGAAAAATAAGGCTGCCAACAATTTCCACCTTATAGTGCTGGAATCAATTTGTAATGACCCATTATATATAAAGTGTGTGTGTGTGTGTGTGTGTGTGTGTGTGTGTGTGTGTGTGTGTGTGTGTGTGTGTGTGTGTGTGTGCGTGTGTGCGTGTGTGCGTGTGTGTGTGTGTGTGTGTGCACATATTTCAATAGCTGCTATTTCATTTTTGGTTCCCATAATCCTGTTCTACATTAAGCAGTCCAAGGATTTATTTTTTAAGTACAGTTCATCTCTCATAGGTTCATAAGTTCATAGGTGTGTACTAGGCTAATGGCCCTAGGGCCTATGTAAGCTTAGCCAATAAAAATCCCTAGTATCATGTCAACAGACATTAGTTCCCATTGCCTCTATCTAGTAGGGGAGCTGAAGTGATCCCCGGGGTGAATTTTCGATTTCCCATCCACTCGACATGATTTCTTTTGAAGAGGACCAGAGAGGAGCTCTGCTTGATGTGGATGGGGAGTCTGTTCCAGAGCATGGGCAGTCTCTGGGTAAGGAACCTATCCCTCCAGCATGTTCTATTTAATGTGGTAACAAGACTGAGGTCCCTGGAGCGTGTGGCACAGCAGGATTGTTTTTTTTTAGATGTAGCATGTCTATCAGCTCTGGTCACATGTGGCTTTGTAGGTTAAGCAGAGATTGCCTCTAAGGAGGTGATATGAGACTGAGTATAGCTGGAGTTTTTTGAGTTTGTCAGTATAGGGCATGTGTCTAAGGCCTAAAATCCTTTTGGTGAGGTATTTTTGTGGCCTTTCCAGCTGTTGCAGGTGTCTAGTGAGGTACATGCCAAAAGGGGCATTGTTTTCCATAATAGGTCTAATGAGGGACGAGTAGAGAGGGACGATGACCTCTTTCTTTCTAGATGCAAAATACTTTGTGATGAGATGTGCCACATAAAAGTATTTTCCAACCACAGTGGCACTGTGGTTGTCAAAGGAGAGGTTGCTATCAACCTGTGTTCTCAGATCTTGTTACATCTTCTGAGTTAAGTGGAATGCCATTGATGTGGTAGTTCATAGGCACAGAGATTTTCCCAAACGGAATAATGATGCATTTTTTTGGCATTTAGTTTAAGGCCGTGGTTCAGGCACCAGTCATTGTTGTCAGTGAGACCCCTTTGTAGGATGTCTATGTCAGTTGGGGATTCTATAATGTCTCCCAGTTTGCAATCATCTGCAGACTTGGTCAGCCAGAGTCCTTTAGTGTTGGCTTGAACTTCTGAGAAATAGATGCCGAACAGAAGGGGACCCAGGACAGATCCCTGTGGGACACCACTCGTGACTGGTCAGTAGTCTGATTTGGAGTCTGCAACCTTCACAGTGTGAGTTCTATCCATGTGCCAGTTAGCAACCCACCTTGTGACATGGGGTTAATGCCTAGATTAGTGAGTCTATCAATGATTCCCGAGTGGGGAATGGTATCAAAGGCCTTGGCAAGATCAAGATAGGCTATGTGTACCACCTTGCCCTCGTCCACAGCTCTGGTGATGGATTCAAAGAAGTCTACCAGATTGAGCAGACATGATCTACGCTTCACAAATCCGAACTGCATTGGGTCCAGAATTTGGAGGCTTCCTGTATCCCTATTTATAAAGTCCATGATGGTACACTCCATAGCCTTGCATATCAGACTAGTCAGGCTAATGGGGCGTTAGTTTCTGGGGTCTGTAGTCGCTCCCCTTTTGTGGAGTGGGATGACCATGGCCATTCACCATTTGGTGGGGACAAAGCCTGAAGTGAGGCTGTGATTGAACAAGGCACTCAGGTGTGGTGTTAGTTCATTTTGTAGCTCATGTAGGATGCATGAAGGGATATTATTGGGTCCCATGGAAGCTGTGTTCTTGGCTTTAGACAGTGCGGTTTTAATCTGAGCAGCAGTAATATTAGGAACTTGACACTCCTCGGGAATTGCGATTGGCCCTTTGGGGGGTAATGTTTGCACTGAATCTATCAGCCAATATATTGGCAATGTCAGCTGGCTCAGTATGTGTTGCCATTGTGCTGTAGCTCAGAGCAGACCTGAGTGTTGCCTGAAGATTCTTGACATAACTATAGAATGCCTTGTGGTTGTCTTTAGTATCTGCTGCTATTTTGTTTTTATAGCTAGCTTTAGAGGATTTGATGAGGTATCTCAATTTTTTGCTAAGGCTAGCTAGGGATTTTATACAGTCTTGGGACTTTACCCTTTTCTGCAACAGTTTCTTCCTTCTGTTGTAGAGTTTGTTTATGGTAGGGGGCCACCAGATTGGCTTCCTTTTTTTGGAGGTAAGCATTTTGGTTCTGTTTGGGATGGCTCTATCCATGCACTTGTGAATGTGTTCGTACAGCGCACTGGTGTGTGATTCAGCAGTCGAGTAGATATTTTCCAGCTGCATGGGCATTGTAAAGTTTACCACCTCTGTTTTTAGGAGCCCAAAGTTTACTTTGGAGAAGTTTTTTTACAGTGGTTTCCTTTACAGTGGGAGAAAGGGGGATGTAGATATCCATGGTGATTAGCTTGTGGTTAGATTTGACCAGGGAGGAGTTAATTTCAGGTGTAGAGCAGCAGTTGCTGATGTTGGTTATGACCAGATCAAGAATGCTGTTACCCCTAGTGGGGGTAAGAACAAGTTGGTCCAGGGCATTGGAATTTATGAATTACAGAAATCATTGAGCAAGTGAGTTAGTACTTGAGTAATTTTACCAGTTTATGTAGGGGTAATTAAAGTCCCTCAGTATTAGGGTGCTGGTTTGCACTTTGGTATTTTCCAGGATGTTTAGGATTGTGGAGTGGGAGTCTTGGGACATGGTGGGGGACCTATAGCAGGCAACCACCTGAATTTCTGTCTTGCCCAGTGTTAGTTGTACCTGAAGTATCTCTGAAGTGTTGTGTTGGGCTACTAGTCTGGAGGTGTGTATATCCTTTATGAATGAATATGGAGACACTGCCGCCTTTAATGCTTTGGTCCAGGTTTTGAGGCCTAAAGGTGTGGTATGAATTATAGCCTGGTAGTATGGGGGTGCTCTCTGGAGCCTCTCTTATATCCATAATATGTCTTTGCCAAAGTTTTAATAATAAATATTTTAAATGTAGTTATTTTTGTATTGTTTTTCTCTTGCAATGCTTGCCATCCGGCCTCCTGTTAATCACACAATGCTGTGTTGGGGGGTAGTGGAGCTTTCATACAGGCAGTCATCAGTGTGTGTGTGTGTGTGTGTGTGTGTGTGTGTGTGTGTGTGTGTGTGTGTGTGTGTGTGTGTGTGTGTGTGTGTGTGTGTGTGTGTGTGTGTGTGTGTGTGTGTGTGTGTGTGTGTGTGTGTGCATGAGTGTGTGTGTTTTTCACCATCTGGCATACCGGTGTCAACACAAGGGCTGCATATGACCCCTTGATCACACATACATGCTCTTCCATATGTGCTAACAGAGGCTACTGTCATCAGCTTGGGTGGCCATACACATATCTTTCCCAACATCAGCTCCATGCATCATGATGGACTTCCACTCTCCAGCAAAGACCCTACCATTACAGCTGTGGCACAAGCTGATCACAACTCTCCATACCCCCCCCCCCCAGGATGGACATGTCTATCCTCACTGTCTGCACTGTCAAGTGCCCAAGCCGCTAGTCAGACTTGGGTCACCTGGACTGTAGTGAGGGTTTTTCCCTGTACTGCATTAGCGCAAGCTATTTTAATTTTTTTTTCTTCAGTTTTTGTCATGAAACAAAATTAAGCAAATGCTAGCCAGACAGCTGAGTGCCAGATACTACACACCTCACAGAAACAGGCATAATAAAGTCCATATACTTGTCTTGAGGTTTATGTACGAGTGACGGAGTCATACTTGTGTTCCTGTTAGATAAGCGCTATGTTGAGGTGTCACTTTTATTTGTACTCATGCAGCTGTGACATTAATGGCAGTGATCTGTCAGCACAGTTCTCTTCCTTCCTCAAGGTAATCAGCCATGACACAATAAATGCCACTTGGAAGAAAAAAATAAGAAATGCCATGTTGGTACACTAACAGAAAACACAAAGACACTATAATACAGAAGTGATGTCATATCTTTTATTAAACCAACATAAGTTTTGCAATTACTCAAGCTTTTGATATGGCATGAGCCCTTTGTAAGCAGTTGTTCAATTAGTGATGTTAGACACAGTGCTTAAATATCCACTTATATCTAGAAAGGTGAGCATATCATTTATTTCTAATTGGCCAAAAAAAGACAATTGAAAAATGCCAGTTGGACAGAATATTCAGCTTGGGTGTTTCTTATGATTTTATACCTCAAAGACAAGATTCAGTGTATGTATGTATTCAAGTGTATGTGTGTGTGTGTGTGTGTGTGTGTGTGTGTGTGTAAAAGTGAGAGACAGGGAGAGGGAGAGAGAGGGAGGAAGAGAGAGAGAGAGAGAGAGATGGAGACTAAAACCCTGCTATAGAAATCAACGTTTCGCACCTTGCGTTTGACTGTTTATTTAGCAGAGAAGACAACAGCTCAGAGGAAGACTGCTCTGATGCTCTGACCAGGGCCAGCCTTAGGTAAACTGATGCCCTATGCAAAAAGGCTCCATGATGAACCCCCCCCCCCATGCCCAAGCCATCCTGACCTACTCCCACTATCCAGATTACTTTTTCTCCGATTTTACTTATCAGTTTTTTCATGAAGACATTCATTCATTCAACATACTTTATGTAAGCATGACTGCACTTTGATAATTGTAGATAATGATTTCAAGTCATGTTTTTTTTCCTAGAATCTATGCATGCATTTTAGTTTTTTAAACAACCTTTTTTCACCCAGTGATTGCCTGAACAAAAAATACAATCAAAGAAAGAAATTTAGTCTTGCGCTTTAGTTTCTTTTTCCTGCTTCCTTTCAGCACATCCAGACTAACCCAGACTACACTGCATTAACTGCAGTGTAAATAAACATAATACTCTGGGGGTCTGGAGGCTGCTAGGCCCCCAGAAGCCGTGAGGTTTATTGATGCTCTGAGATGCATTTAAGAGTTTTTTGAGCAACCTTTTCCAATGATTGCCTGGACAAAAACCATGATCAAAGAAAGAAATTCAGTCTTATTCATCAACTTTTCTTGTTTTCACTTCCTTTCAGCACATTCTAACTGACCAAAACTACATTGTAATAACTGCAGTGGAAATAATTGTATTATGCCAGGGGTCTGGGGACTGAGGAGTCCCCCAGAAGCCATGAGGTTGCTTGATGCTCTGAGATAAACTTTAGAGTTTTTTGAAACAACCTTTTCATCCAGTGATGGCATAACTAAAAACCAGTTTTAAGGGAATACATTCTTTCTTCCACTTTAACTTTGCTTTTTATTGCATCCTTTCTAAACACCCTATCTGACCAAGACTACCCTGTTCTTCTTTTTTTTCATATATAAACAGCAGCATATTTACTCTCTTCCAAACGATAACCATCTGTATATGTTTGATTGTGAAGAAAATTAAAAAGCTTGATTACAATAATGTTTACAACCTGTTACTTCTACAGATAGCACATGCTCCTATACAAGCTATAACAACCTCTGTGTACCTCTCTGAAGTTTGTGAGGAAAGTTAAAGAAATAATGACCACACTATCCCCAGCCCAACACAAGATATAGTGACCTCTGACATTTGTGAGTAAAGAAATAATGACATCGGTCCCAATCTCCCACACAAGTACAGTAACCTTCTGTGTACACCTATGAACAGAACTGGTTCTAGCCTAGGCTGGGTTCTGGGCAGAGTGATTTCTAAGCCCATGCCAAAACGTACTTATACAGCCTTGGTGTGTGTGGGGACTACCATCCCCCAGACATTTATTGAATGCCTAGGTATTCTGTGATACATTTATTCCTTTTTTGTTTTTGAGAGAGATAGCTCTTAAACTGAGCAAGTGACAACAGGGGCAGTTACTTTCACCTAGGCAACCCCCAAGAAACAGTTATAGCCACTTTTATATACTTTTCACTCATCTGACTGTGACAAAAGAGGATGACCATGTAATGTATTTCACCTTTGTTAAAAAAAAAAAAAAAAAAAAAAAAAAAACAGTTGCCACACATTAAAATATTGCAGCTTGCTTTATATAACCACATTAGTCCTGCAAAGCCAAAATAATAAGCAAGCAACAGCAGGCATCTCGTCATTTCCCTCCAATGAAGACAGTCATAGAAGTGGTGCCAACTCTGTCCTTGCATAAGAAGTATCCAGTTAAGTAGTTCATCTTACTTCTCACAAATACACAGTAGTCCTTCAAAGCCAGATAGCCACTGTTTTAAACTGAACAAATGACAGCAGGGTCAGTTTCATTCAGCTAGCCGCACCTCCACCCCCCCACCTACCAGTTTTAGCCACAATGTCTCATGTAATATCAGGTCACCTCCTCAGTCCATATAAACATGTTACCACACAATAAAGTATTCTAGTCCAAATTGCTCCACATAAATCACAATACCAAAGAAATAGTGCCCAAAATATCCGATTGACCACTGCCAGCATCCCTGAAAAAATATTTGCCTCACCTCAACAGTACACACAAATGACAAACCAGAAATATTTCCAAAATGATCTGGTTGATCACTGCTAGCACTAAAGTGAAAACAGTGATTACACTTATCTCATCACATCACTACTCCTCTCATCCCCGCTGTTCACACAGCACTAGAAATATTATCGAAAATCACTATCAGTGTTACTTTAAAATAGCAACATTAACTCATCACACCATTTTTGAACTCTTGTCTACAGATTAGAATGTCCATGATTTTATTTTCAAATATAAAAATACTTCCTTCAGGTGTGCCTTTGTGCCTACATTTGAAAGCTGTGAGGTCTCAGCTCCTGTGACTTTGCAGCATCAGGTGAACTACATGTGTAAAGTCAGTTGTAGCCCTACTCCCTGGATCCCCAATGTTCTGCAGACACATTTTCTTTTATATCACTTTATTTATTTTTTTAGAGCAAATAAACATTGCTTAAAAACAAAATAACTAAACATGGAGAGAGCACCCATGCAAGAACAGCAAGCACTGCACCCTAGGCTATCACCTAGTTCACCTATGCATATGGCTGGCTCTGATATTTAATGAGGCAATGAATAACAGTACAAGAGATGTGTAAGGAGATTTGCTAAATCCAGAGGACAAGAAGAAGTTATAATTTATAATTCGTTAGTCTGTCCTAACAAACAGTCTTTGTGAGATGTTTTGTTTAACAGAAAATATGAATTTGCAATAATGTGCAGTTCATGGAGATGAGAAAGGTAGGGACTACCAAGAGAATAAGATACAGGGTTAGACTGCATGGATGTTGTTGTGTGCAGTTAGTGTACTACACAGGCTGTGGGTTTAGCTAGTTGAAAGAAAGAAAGAAAGAGAGACAGAGAGAGAGAGAAAGACAGAGACAGAGACAGAACATGTATTGTTATGTCAGTCTAAGATTCTGATGGATACCTCTGAAGAAAAGCACTTACCATGAATAAAATACATGCTAAAACACAAATCCCAGTAATCTTTTAACAGTTATTAATGTTCTGAGATAGTCAGCAGTTTTGATTCATGGAAATTCATCATAAAATCATAAATTACCAGAACAAGAAAAAATTGTTACTTTTCAGTATGTCTTACTTGCATGACTTCTATTAGTTCTTTAGATGGAAAATTCTTAAATGCTACAGAGTCTCATAAAAGTAATATCCAGGTTCATACCACTGACTGTCAGACTGAACAAGTGAATTAGCTTAATCTCCATTGTTCTTCTTTCCCAAGTTGTACAGAAAAGTCCTTTAAGAACCATAACTGTCATATCTGATACAGAATGATCAGACTGGGAAAAATGTGTTGACACTGGCTTGTCAGTCATTTGTCTGTAACTGTATGTCAATGGGTATTCATCCTGCTACTGCTTAGCTGACCTGTCTCTACTATGTAACCTGTCTCTGAATGTTTCCAGCATTTGAATAGATAAACCACATTTTTAGAAGTGTAGGTAAATGAACCATGTACTTTCAAACTGCTGTTCTTTGAAACTGTTATATCGGAAGCCATTCAAATCATCTGGTATATTTTCTGTATTGAATAATTGCAGGGTTTTGTTCCATTTTGGACTATGTTCTGCCCTGGTCTAAGTGTGCTTCTTACAGGATAAGATTTGGTGATTGTTTAGACTACTGTGATTTCTAGTGAAGTTTGGATTACAGATTAAAGTTGTTAAATCATTTAATTGTTGTTGGAGTTCATTTACATATACCACAAGGGGGGGACTCTAAACTATCACCATGTAGGTCAGGCCTGCTGTGTAATAATCTGCCTTCAGAATTGCTTGAAATAGGTGTAGATTAAACTCTAGTAATCTTTTAAAACTACTTATGTATAGTCTGTGATCTATTTTTCTAGTTAGCTTGAATCTGACTGCATCATCATGTGTCCCAGTAGTAGGTTCCCCTCACTGCAAATGTGATTCTCAAATTTCTGATTGTTCACGATGATGGAGAAATGTCACTGTCCTCTTGAACTTGCTTAAGGGGTGAGTCTACGGGAATCATCAAGACTTCCCTTCTGGTGGCCCATGGCCTCATTTGTTACCATGGCATGAGAGTATATTTGACCCATTCACTCTTTAGGGATAAGAGTCCAGCATGGTAGGAGTGTGGTGCATCAGCCATGTCAAATATCAGGGTTTTCACTTAGGCCCTCTGCCTTCCCTGCGCATGCCTCTAGTATCCAAGGGGCAGAGTAATGGACTGCTGTGAGATATGTTTCTGTGTGTGGCACACTTATTGAGCCTGTGACCCCCTGCACTGGGCCAGTAATCAAGGAGCCTCAATCCTCACCACTAGCACCAGTGAGGGATGTACACATTGGGAGGATGACAAGTACCCTGTTCAAACATCTGCAACCAACAAATCTAAGCACAGCAAAAAGTCCAAGATCAAAAAGCACGCTGAACTACAGAACTGCTCTTTTATTAAAACAACAAAGCTTTTAGGAACAACAAATCCCTTCTTCAGTATATAACATCTCCATATCAAACCCTTCTTTAAATAATAAATTGAATAAATCACAGGGTATCAGCCCCTAATAACAAAGAAACATAGATAAAAACAATCAACACATTTGATGCACCTAATGCATTTTCTTCAAGTGTTAGAACAATCAAAGCTCATTTTAAAATCATTTGTTTTCATCTTAGAACAGGTTTTAATGTGACCGTTGTGTTTAAACCAGGAAGGGAGTCAGCTTTCAAACGTAAAATCCATTCATATTGCATAAATTCCAGCTTATTATTATAGTCACCTCCTCTTATATTTTTTGTCAAAACTTGTATCACCCTAACCCTGTATGTATGCTCTGGGCCACTGTCTAACACATGCTTAGCAAGGCAATTACTTAGCACCTGTTGTCTGATATCAGAATGGTGTTCAATAATATGGTCCCTTAGTCTTCTGATAGACTTTCCCACATAAAATGAAGAACAAGAAGTACACTTACCAAATATACTATAAAAGTTGTATTGCATGTAGCAAAAAGGTTTTTAAAGGAATATCTCCTTTTAGTTACTGGGTGTACAAAATCCATCTCTTGAGTTATAGATTGACAGCTAGAACAATTAAAACATGGAATGGCTCCTTTCTTATTCACACTTTTATGAGGAGCAGTTGCATTCATATCCTTATAACAGAGATGCTGTTTTAAATTTCTACAATTTCTAAATGCAAAAAAAGGCCTATCATTAATATAGTCTATTGTCTCTGGCATTGCTCGTAGAATGTCCCAATTCTTAACAATTATATGCATTATAGTGTGTAAAGCTCTATTATAGCTCATAACATATCTAAGCTTTAGAACTTCTCCATTACTAGTATTATTTATCCTAACTGTAAAGTTAGAAAAGAAAGGTTTAGCACTACTCTCTCTTTTATCAAGTACTTCTCTCTTTATATCTTCTAATAAACATTCATCATATCCCCTTATTTTAAAATCATGTAACATCTCAGTCATCTGATATATACATCTATCGATATCAATATTACTTCTGCTAACCCTTAGAAGTTGGCTCTTAGCAATACAGGTAAAGGTACGCCCAGGGTGCATACTATTTCGATGAAGGCACCTATTAGCTTGGACATCTTTTTTATATATGGTGGTATCAATCTTATTCCCATTATTGATTATATGTACATCTAAAAATTGTATACTATCTTTAGAATAATTTATTTTGAATTTCAAAAATCCAGTAGTAGTATTAAGATATGAAACATAATTACATAGCTCCTGTTCACTTCCATCCCATATTTAAAACATATCATCCACAAACCTTTTAAAAATAAAATCTTATTATAATACCATAATTAATCATTAAAAATAAAATAAAATTCCCATCTACTCAAAGCTAAATTCGCATAGGTGTTATCTATGGAGGTCCATATAGCTACTCCTGAGGTCTGATGGTATAGGAATTTATCAAACAAGAAAACGGTAGTGAAGACTATCTCTAGTAATTCACAAAAGGTTTCTATCTGTCTTGAAGTATATTTCCCATATCTCACCAAATGTTCACATACTGCCAGTATCCTATATTCATGATGAGCTAATGTGTAAAGTAACAAAAATGAAATGTGTATTTTGATATAATAAATACCAGGCATGCAATTTCTGCAAGAAATCCCCTGTATCTTGTATAAACCTCATTATATCAGGATGACAAGTACACACACAGTAAAGTACAATTTCCCTTAAGAGCACACAGAGATCACAGTCAGTTTGGGGCTGGTTTTTCCCTTGTTCTCCAGATCCCCAATAAGACTTCCCACTGGCACAGCTATAGGGTTAGGATCTCAGCTGAGGGGTCAAGGAAATGCCTCCAGCATCCTCTCTGTTGAACCAGTGCTTTGTGTCCCTGTCCAAGTAGTTGACACACCCACCCTTTGAGATTTGATTTATTTACAAACACACACAGATACCTGGGTAAGGCTGGCACATATTTGCTAACTATGCCCCTTCTGCCCAGACTATAAGGTAGTTATCACTGCCACCAACCCCTACTTATCAGCTACTTAAAGGACCTTAGAAAGGGTGGCCAATCCTACTGTGTAATGTAACTATTATCCAAATGGTAAATGTGACCAAGACTAAGGCTATTTAGGAGTGGCCTGTACAGTGTCACCAAATACATATGCAAGTACTCTAAGAGCTAAACATGTCTCACAAATATCAGCAACAAAGATATGTTTAAATATATTTAATAATAAATAATAAAAGAACAAGACAACAATAACCCAACACAGTGACTACAGAGTTCAGAATCACAGGAAATATGTTAAAATAACATTGCAGGACAGTCTCAAATAAATACAGAAAACATCTAAACTAATCTTCACTGTATTCCTATCTATAGCTAAGAGATATTACTCTACCCTGGTTACTTACTATTAGCAAGACAAGTGCTGATGAGGGGATATTTCTAGGTCCAAGACAAGATATAAAATGCCCAGTCTCAGAGAGAGTTCCCAAATTAATATCAAAACATTACTGCTGGGTTAGCCTGGATGACATCACTCTTTGTCATCTGCCTTCATTTCCCAGGCTAACAGAAACTTAACAAAATTTAACATTTCTCTGTGAAAAATACATATCTCTCAGATGTTTGCTCAGAACTGGAAGTCGTAAAACAATTAAACACTTTTTTACATTTGAAACCTAGAAATAATTTATGTTTCAAGACAATAGGAAAAACTCTAGCTCTAGACATTGGGTCTGCTTGCTGCACTGTAACTGAGATAACACAATCGTAAAACACTTTACTTTTCAACTTATTTTCTTGAAGTTTTGCAAGTTAACTCTGTATGTTCTAGCTTCTACTATTAAAACATACATTTGCACAGGTATATAGTTTATATACTTTTCTGTTATTTTCCAGTAGGGGACACTGCCATTACATTTTTGAAGCTCACTACATAACATACAGTTTTCTTACATTTGTAAGACAAGCATATGAATCCTATTACTATTCACAAATGACATATAATTATTTACAAAATTCCAGATAGCTGGACCAGCAGTATTTCCCTGGTGTCACAAAGTCTATCCTGGCAGTTAGCACAGAGGACGAAAGATCTGACTTGTTAATGAGCTTCTTCATGTGCCAGCATTGCAGGGTTTAAATCTTTCCACGTTCATTTCTTTACTGTGTGGCCTTAAGCAAATCATTTAACCACAGAGTGCTTTGGGGCAATTTAAAATTTGGGCAAGGATTCTTAATGGTCTTCTGGACTGCATCTATTTTAACTATGAACCACACCTTGTGTCTCTGTACAGTCCTCAGTTCCCAGTGGGGTTTCCATCAGGGACAGCCTGCCTGGGCATGTTCACCTATCTCTACCTCTGGAGAGGGGTATGTAGGCAAAGCTTTGTCATTCCTCTCCCCATCCTCATGCCACTTCCTATTGTAGCTGGGTTGCTAACTGAACACCTGGTTCTCCTGCATTGTAGCAAGGTGGAGCTGGCTTCCCCCTGACAGTTTTGTTTCTACAGGAGGTATGATTTAATTTCTTTAGCTTGATGGAACATTAGTGCACTGATCCGATGCCAAGAGAAGACTTCTTGAAGGTGACGATATCATCTCATTTTTGATTTATTGATTCTTTTGTTGCCTGGTGTCCTGTGTTTTTTCATGGATGGATTAACCAAACCACATATGAGCCTTGGTCACCTTCTCCTGATTGCAGCACTGCAGAGACAGATAAAGCACAGTAAGATGTTCTGTATTTCAGGTTGTTGAACCGTCCCCATGCCCGTTTTTTGTCTGTGTGGGGAAGTTATATAGTTATGGGTGAAAGTGGCAATGCCAGATATAAGATTACAGTCTTTTAGTGCTAACTTACAAATTGGCTAAGTGGTACTTGATTCTGGCTTCAGATATGCCAAATTAACATAATAGTAAATTACTTTTGCTGCAGACTTCTTATTCATCTGGTTAAAATTCCTTGTGTAGCATCCAAGCTCAAAGGAAGACTTAAAACAATATTTTTTCTATTTCTGTGTGTTTCCTTGCTTTATTCTAATGTGGTAGCCTCCTATTTCTTTTTCACTCTTGGGATAAACATTGCTTTATCATCCTTACTTTTGTAAGTAATTTAGAAGTTTGTTAGGTGACAGTAAATTAAAAATGTAACAGCATTTGTGAATTATGTATTGTGTCTTTTAATGTTTTTTTTTTTAATTTAGTAAAATTATTTATGATTTTCTTTGTATTGCAATACTTACAAATAATGAAAGTTGTATACACCTTCTGAATACCTTACTTCACACACACACACACACACACACACACACACACACACACACACACACACACACACACACACACACACACATGTTTATAAGGTGAATTCTGCCAGTTCCATCTAACACACCATTCCATTCTGTGCCTGGGTTTGTCATGCATTTATCTGACATATTTAACACCATTCCATTCTGTGCCTGCATCTGTTATGCACTTATCTGACACATCTAACACATTCCATTCTGTGCCTGTGTCTGTCAAGCGCTTATCTAACACATCTGACACCATTCTATTTTGTGCCTGTGTCTGTCATGCGCTTATTTGACACATCTAACACCATTCCATTCTGTGCTTGTGTCTATCATGCACTTATCTGACACATCTGACACCATTTGATTCTGTGCCTTGTCTGTCATGAGCTTATCTGACAGATCTAACACCATTTTGTTCTGTGCCTGCATCTGTCATGCACTTATCTGACTTATCTAACACCATTCCATTCTGTGCCTGCATCTGTCATGCACTTATCTGACACATGTAACACCATTCCATTTTATCCAAAAGAACAAAAAATACCACGAAGCAATAGAACTCAGGTAAACAGGACCCGGAAGCAAAGTTAAAGAATAAATAGTAAGCCTCTTTAAAATGCAAGGGCTACTCAGTCTTATTTCAAAACTTTTTATTAAACAAACGAAATTCACCAAGCGCTTTCACTCAGATAAATCCGAGCTTTATCAAGGAAGTAGTAAATCAGTGGTTCACTACATTAAATAGGTTACATCATATCACATGACTGTTTAAACAATTATATTGTGTTAACTCATACAAAGATGAAAATGTTTAAAAACGAATATTTTATAACGTAATGAATACTGTTTCTTCCAATTATAAAACTGTGTGCCATCCTTGTATAAAATAACATTTACAAAAAGGCTCATCTTGTAAAATTTGATGTCTCCATGAATTCCTTAATGTATGACATTTAAAACCAAAAAATAAAAAATCTTGGTAAGAAATATATATATATATATATATGATGTAAAATCATAAATAATATACTGCCCTGCAGTCTAAAATGATGACCTAGAATCTTCTGTTTACAAATTTTTGGTTTAAACGAACCAAAAAACTATGCTCAGTAAAAAGCTCTAAGCAATTTATAATTAAATTAATAAAAATAGCAAACACAATCCTTTTCCTTATAGGCAGGCATGTCTCAGTTTTAAAACACTGCTAATATTAAGAATGTCATTCAAGCCAGGAAACCTGTTGGAATCCAGTTTGAGTTGCCAAAATAACTCTCGATATTCCAACTTGGTTTCCCAGCTACCCCCACGAATGTCCGGTGTAATCTGTTCTAAAATTACAAATTTTATAATCATGTCTTTACAAACCAAAGAGTGCTTATAAAAAGCATTGCTGTCCTTGCAGTTAGTGATGTCATTAAAATGCTCATATACCCTTCTCCTGAAAACTCTCTCTGTCTTGCCTACATAAAAACTGTAGCAGGACATACAACACCCAAGATATACTACCCCTTTCACCCCACAATTAAAATACCTCGTAGAGGTATGTCTAAACTTCCTGGACGGGAGGTATAAGGAAGTTTGATTTAACATGGCATGACATTGCTTACAGTTCCCACATGCATGGGTGCCAAGTTTCCTCCTAACGGTGCTCAATTTGTTCTCTTGCTTAACCTCTAGGAGTTCCTTTAAGTTCATATCCCTTTTCCTAACAAAATGTGGAACTGGTGGGGTGTGGGTTTTGATGTCTGATTGCAACCTAAGAATAGACCAGTATTTACATACTATTTGTTCAATTTTGTCCGAGTTACTAGAGAAGGTGTGTACAAAACTGTTTTTTAGAGGACAGGTATCTACTTTTTGAATGTGGGACAATTCAGTGAGTCCAGAGCCCAATAAAGGAGCATATCTGACTTCTCTGTGTTGGGTCACTTCTAATACTAAACTTTCTATTAAACTTTCAGGATAATCTTTTTCCATGAAAAGTTTCTTCAGAGTCCTGATTTCCTCTTTGAAAATGTCCAGAGTACTAGACATTCATGAAGCCCTGATCAATTGTCCCTTTACTATCCCCTTTTTTTGATATAAGGGGTGTCCACTTTGGTAGTTCAGAGAGGCATTGGAAAAGGAACTCTTCCTATGTATTTTTGACTGGAAGCATTGGTTATCGTAGTCTTTGAACAAGGTGACATCTAAGTAATTCAACCTGTCATTGTCGATTTTGTGAGTGAACCTTAAAAAAAGATGTTGTATTAGTAATATAATCAAGAAAATCTAAAAGGCTCTTTTCATCTGCTTTCCATAAAATACAGATGTCGTCTAAAAATCTCCTGTAATATATTATGTTCTGGTACCATGAACTTGTAAAAATGAAGTTCTTTTCCCAATGATATAAAACAAGGTTGGCATAAAGGGAGGCACAAGAGGCCCCCATTGCCACTCCTTTTTTCTGGCGGTAGAATTCCCCATTGAAGTGCATAAAGTTGTTTTCAAGTACCAGTTCCATGAGTTCTAAAAGGAGATTTATTGTTCTTGAACTCAGTCCTGATTCAGTGCTTTACTACTTCCTTGATAAAGCTCGGATTTATCCGAGTGAAAGCGCTTGGTGAATTTCGTTTGTTTAATAAAAAGTTTTGAAATAAGACTGAGTAGCTCTTGCATTTTAAAGAGGCTTACCATTCCATTTTGTGACTAGGTCTGTCATGCACTTATCTGAATATTTGCAATATGCACCTCACACACTCTAACGTGAGCTACCCATCCTTTGCACTGCTGCTCTGAGCTGGTTCCTACATATCACACTTCTTGTTTCTGCTCTGTAATACCATCATAACTTTTTTGTCTAGCACTTCACAATATTATTGCATCACATTAACAGCTAAGACATACTGTGCCGAACTGTACTGTGACAGACATTTGACACACAACCCAGTCCATCCCTCCTGTCCCCACACTGTCACTACCTAGGTCAAGATCACATCTAAGTAGCAAGTGTACATGTTGTTCTGGCTCTGTTATGATGATATTAGCTCGTTTTTCTAATGGCTTATCCTGCAACATGATTTTCTCACTTTCTGTGTAGTTAGGATCGCCTTTTCCTATGATGTACTTTGTGGAACATTGCAATTGTTCTGTATCAAGAGTGGGCTTAGTATTTTATACAGACCACAGTGTTAATTTTAGGAAAATGCTGCCCTTAACCTTTTAGGCAGGACTTACATCATTTATTATAAAAAAATAATTTAAAAAGCACATTCAGTGCCTGCCTTTCTGACTGCATAACAAGTCTAACTGAGGCACTTCATCAATCTGCTCATGTCCTGTGTATCTCTCCCTCTGTATTATATATAAACATTACAAAACTATATGTACACTTGTATATGAAAAGTTGGGTACCTTGGTTTCAAATACAGATGTACTGTTGAAATCACTGCAGAACAATTTGTATAATAATGAGATTAGAATATTGTGTTTCAACAGATTTTCATGAGGCTTTCATCAAGAGGCCATTTCTCCCAGTCTGCAAGTATATTTTCAGCATGATGTGAAGGGAAAAAGGTGCATGTGTTAGCTCTAAATAAAAAAGAAAATTCAGATGTATGACTAGAATTGAAGCTAGTGGAAATGAGAAAGAGCTGCTTCTGTTAACTGCTGTTCCAAACTCTTACTTTATTTTCTTGGAGTACTGGGAAAAATCATAATTGTTGTGTGTGGTCGTTATTTTATTTCTTTTTCTTAATCTACATCTCAGCAGCAATAAAGTAGTAAATGCTTAGACATGTCATTGCACAATTCTGTATAACAAACATAAGTACCACAAACACAGAAAATGGTAATCTAAATGGCATATAGTTAATAAGCTATCATAGTTTAAACATTTTATTGCAGACGGACTTCCATTATCCTTTTATTGTCCCTGCCCCGTTTGTCACTAGACAGTAACCACATAATTTATATAAGTACTGATAGCAGTTTTCATACAGCTGTGTTATTTTCCTCATCAATGTAAATTATGGTTAGTTATTTATTCAGTCTCTTATTTGCATATGTGCAGTTTTACTCTTTCATTTTCATGTGTTAAATGTTATTTAGGTTATGTCAGGAGTGAGTACTATCTTTTTGTTTTTATTTCATTTCATGATACATCTTGCTTGGCTGCTTACAGTATGAATGAAGTTTGTAAGGAGTACATAATGCAGTTTCAGAGAGTACATATGTTGTTTATAATGCACACTGTTGAGCTGGAGAGAGCTCTAGCTCTTACGAAGGAAGCTTGGCTTTGTATTAGCAATTCTATATTTGTTACTTGTGAACTACATTAGCTGCTGTAGTGAAAGCAATATATTTCATAATATATAACAAGTTTAAGGGTGACATTTGGTTGCAGGAATAGCTGCCTTGGATTTACCACTCAAACACTGTCCCCACCTGCTCTGTTACTGAATTTGACCACAAATATGCAAGACATGGTTAACTACTTACTTTTAAAAAGCAGCCCATAAGCACTCAGTTAAACTACCTGGCTCTGAATCATAAAACCTAGGTCTGAATCCCACTAAAAACATAAACTCTCTTCACAAACTAGGTCAGATTTAGGAGGAGGTGTGACCACATTTCCATAATGTCTCAAGGGTCCAGTTAAAACGTTAACAAATTAGAAAATAATATTAACAGAATATTATTCATCTTGATGATAAAACTGAGAATGTCAGACAAATTTAGGGTCTGGACACTCAGTTTGCATCCGGAGAGCACTGAACTGTGGCTTGTTGTGAGCTCTGGAATCCACATTCAGGAATTATCAGTGCTTTGGCTACATTTAGTATAAAATACCAGTTCTGGTTTGAGGTTATTGCACATATTTTGTGTTACCCTGACTTGGAAATGTCCTATTTAATGTACTTAAAGATTTTTTTTCCTGAGAATTGTCTTAGTTTGTGATACTTTAACCTGTCTAGGATCAGTAGTTCTTGAGATATTTGTCCCCCACACTCACAAATTTTCATAAAGTGGAAGCAAATATCTAGCCACAAAGTTTGGTTGTGTAGTCACAGCCATATTTTGTTGCTTCCACCTTCTCCACCTCAGACTAAAAAAAGAATATGCATCTTTCTGAATGCTACCACCACAATGGTAATAAAAGACTACATTATTTTCAGCTATTGCCTCCTGCTACCATGCAATGTTTTTTTTAGATAAGTAATCTAATCTTTTAAGAACAGTATGTAAAAATCTATGCTGTAGACACCACCTCAGACAGCTGTAAAGATGTTTTAGCCTAGATAGATCACAATAATTTTGAGCAGATGTAAAAAAAAAATTGTTACTGCGAACACAGGGAATATGTTTGTCTACACCCATGTGGGTGCAGGGAATATGCCTGTTTACACCAATGTGGAGGCAGGGAATGCATACATACAAATATTTTAAGCACAGGCATTAATGCCCTTCTACCCTGCTAATGTACCAAAATGCTTGCTCCCATAATAACTGCCCAGGCTGTTATTAAAAAATATCTAAACTAGTACTTGCTTTAAAGTAATTTGTAGTCTGTTGATCAGCTTTTCTCAGAGAACTAATTAGTACACCTCATTCCTATAGAATCTTCTACATAGGTTGTCTGATAACTCTCGACTACTTTTTGATAAGGTAAAAGCACAAACCAAACCAAAACCTCCTTACTGCAGCAAAAGGAAGGTCCCAGCAGCCAAGCATAAGCCCACAAAAAGCCAAGGCGTAATTGATAGCTAAGTCCACAATACGGACACTTCTTTATTTAAAAACAGCAAACAGCAAAAATAACGTAAAGCGCTTTTCATCTCACTGATAGTGAGACTTCCTCAGACAAAGTTTCAAGTGTAAAGCAACTCATTAAATACCCTGCCCAATGTCTAATTAACACTCCTTCAATTAAACTGGTTAATTATAGTTATAGAACTATAGGTTGTATAAAAATATTTATAAAGTCTAGGAAGTCAGAAATGATGAAGTCATTGTTTGTTAGGTACATTACACCCAAACACACCTCTCAACCTCTTAGAGTAAGAAATCTGGACAAAGCCACAAAGAATGGGAGGAGGCCCCAAAATAGGGGCACTTTTTAAATATTGCTCTTAGAAACTTTGAAAGGTGATAGAATAACAGGTTTTGTGTTAGTATAAGTATGAGGAAATCTCACTATCAGTGAGACGAAAAGTGCTTTATGTTATTTTTGCTGTTTGCTGTTTTTAAACAAAGAAGTGTTCATATTGTGTTTCCTTATTGTTATTCCATACTCAAGTTTGGGTGATCCATAGCTCTCAACTGTCAAGATTTTTGCAGAATGTCCAGATTTATAACTCACATTTTTGGTCTGTTTCTCATAAAATTGCAGTTTTCTGGCAAATCACTGACAAATCATTGAAGACTGAGGTTAGAAAATAATAGCAGACATTTGAATAACAGACGTCATATCCTTCAGAAAATTTATACTAACACAAAACCTGTTATTCTATCAACTTTCGAAGTTTCTAAGAGCAATATTTAAAAAGTGCCTTTATTTTTGGGCCTCTCCCCCATTCTTTGTGGCTTTGTCCAGATTTCTTGCTCTAAGAGGTTGAGAGGTGTGTTTGGGTGTAATGTAACTAACAAACAATGACTTCATCATTTCTGACTTCCTAGACTTTATAAATCTTTTTATACAACCTATAGTTCTATAACTATCATTAACCAGTTGGTTGATATGATTAGAAAAACTCAAAGATGGATCAAACCATATACCTAGGTCCTTAAATGAGTCTACAGTTTCAATCACTATGTGCTGTATTAAATATTCACCTTTCAATTTATGTCTCCCAAATCTCATATGCTTAGTTTTTGATGTATTTATAAGCATATTATTCATTTGTGCCCAAATGGTCAATTTAGTCAAGTTCATTTGCAAACATGCCTTATCTGTAACACATGTAATCAGTTTATCCAATTTCAAGTCATCTGCATATAGAATGTAGAACACGTCATATGAAAAAAGTTAGGAACGAAAGATGCAATCTAAACAACTAAGGGGCTAGGACAGAGCCCTGTGGGACACCCTGACTGTAACCACGAATTTCACCTGTCTAATTGCTTTATGATACTTGCCATGTCCTATTTTTAAGCCGTGTAGCTATTTTATCAAGAGTACCTAGTTGTTCTAATTTATTGACCAGTGTTTTGTGTATGACTCTGTCAAATGCCGAAGTTAAATCTATATAAATTACATCACAACACAATTTTTCACTCATAGCTGTAATTATATTGTCATAGAACATCATGTTACAGGTGGTAATAGATCTATTTTCAACATATGCATGCTGATACATAGTTTTACATCCCAAACTATCCATTTCTGACAGTAACTTATCCAGTATTACCTTCTCCATTATTTTTCCACAACATGAAAGTAGACTTAAGGATCTATATGACTCTGGGTTTGTTCTACTCCCCTTTCCCTTAAAAGCAGGTTTAATACATGCATGTCTACAATCTTGAGGAATCTCCACATATTTATATGACCTAGTAAAAAACAGATATAATGGTACTGAATGTTTTTGCTGGTGTTTTCAGGACATTATTATTAATTCCGTCATCTCCCTGTGATTTGTTTGGATCCAGTTTGCGCAGTTCATTTTCAATATACTATAATTTGATTGCAGTATCTGAGGTTACCTGGCTGGATGTCACTAGGGCAACGTATTGCCCCCTTTGTGGAGCCAAACTGTTTGCATAAGATTATGTAAATATATCTATAATCTGTTGTGTCTGAGAATAAATTGTAGAATCTACACACAGTTTATCAATTTGTATGTCTTTACTCATTCCACATCTTAAATATCCATAAAAATGTTTCCTATTATGCTCAGTATCTTTATATACATTTTCTTCAAATGTTTCTTGATCTTGTCTCACACTATGCTTAATTTGTTTGCCCAGTTTTCAAAGTTGTAGGTTGACCTATCTTTCATTTCTTGTATTTTCTGTCTCTCACCTTGATCATGTATCCTTTTCTTATGTAAGTATTTCCCCCAACGTTGTATGCCTAGATACTGATGTTAAACATTTTTTTGATTTTTTGCACTCAAAAACAATTTCTTTTTCACAACTTTTCACATTCCAGCTGCTGTTTTTCCACTGAACACATCACTCCAGTTAGTTTTACATAGTGACTGTTTTGCTTCCATATAATCTGTAATTAATCTTCTAAACACTGGTTTAGATTTCAGTTTATTAGAATTATTTAGCAACAAATTAACCTTTATAACCTCATGGTCACTGCACATCAATGGTGGTAAAACTTATAACCTGATGATCACTGCGCATCAATGGTGGTAAAACTTGACTTGAAGTAACAGTAATTTCTTTAGGAGCACAATGTCTAGTATGTTTCATTCCTGCTAGATTTTTTTACAATCTGAAGCAATTGTTGTTCCTGAACATATGTTGTTAATAATTTCCTTACTAATGTTGTTGAATCTATATTATTCCAGTCTATTTCTGGTAAATCTTAGTCCCCAGCTAATATTATTTATTCCTTTCATGTTTCATGCAAGAAGTGTGTGAATTCTTCTAGGTAATCAACACTTGACTTTGGTAGTCTATACACTCCAACAATTGTTATATGTTCCAGGGTTTTCTTTATTGTCACAGTTACACAGTCTATAGTGTTGGTATTATCAGTGAACATCACAGGCTTCATAGCTATCTTTAATCCTTATCATAACAGGTCCACCTGATTTGTTGTTAGAATGTCTGTTATAGTAAAAACATTTATACTCTGACAAAACTGTTTTTCAGTCATTGTTTTTTTTAACCATGTTTCACAAACAACATCAGTTTTGTGAGAATGTAACAAATTTTCCAATTAAAAAAAAACATTATTAAAGCTCCTAGTATTAACAACCATCACAGATACATCAAATGTTGCTATCTGTAAACTGTTAAATTTTCAACCTGGGAAAAATCCTACCTACTGTTTGTCAAATACTGCAAAATATTTGCTGCAAAATATCTGCTGCAAAAAATATCTTGCCTGATCTTGTCAAATGCACGCTATCCTGTCTGAACATGTGTGCCAAAAACTAAGCTTGGATTTTTTAAAATGGGATATTTTTTCCATGTAGGTATTTACCCAAAAAATGTTTTCATTCAGAGTGACCTGATTATCCTAAATGTAATTTGTAAAAAGTATACCCTGACAACAGTTCAAGCTATACTATCTAAGAGGGCTGTTAGTTCCCTACCAACGGTCAAAGAGTCCTTGCAGATGAGATCATTTGTACCAACATGAATAAAAACAGATCCGTACTTCCTTACATTAAGTTGTTCCAAGGCTTGTCTCACATCTCACTTCTATTTTTGCTCCTGGCAAGCATAACACTATTCCATGTTCATTATCTTCTCTGCAAACATAAGTATCAGTTGCTCTAATAAATGAGTCTCCAATTACAAGAATATTATTTCTGACCAGATCTGAAGAAACTTCAACTTCTAATTCAGTAATATCTGCTCTATCAAGTGTTACAAAGGAATGATCGCCATCACCATTAGTCTTATTAATCTCACTGTTTTCATTGCGTATTAAATTTGCAAGCACACAGCTCATATCCAGCTAGCTTTGTACATCCACAGACTGAAACATGTAGTCAACATCTGTCTTTCACTTCTTTGTTCTTACAGTTGTTGTGTCTTTCGGCTTTTCCTGGTTAGGGGTCGCCACAGCGGAACTCCGGTCCGCTACTGATTGGCAGTAGATTTTTCTGTGCCGAGTTGCCGGCCCTGACGCACAACCTTCAACGAAGGTACGCCCATTCACGCATGTCTCCACACAGAAGATGCTCTAGCTGAGAATCGAACAGGACAACGTCTTACTGTGAGGTGACAACGCTACCGCAGCACCACCACCGCAGTTGTTCTTCAATCCTTCCATGTTCAATTTTGATTTCCTTCTTTTCACCTGCCCCTTGCATCTTTTTTCTACTTTCCCTTTTGGAAAATTGATGCCTTTTTGTGTAGACTAAATGTTTTCCGATAGAAAAGGAAAACTGATGCCTTTTTGTGTAGACTAAATGTTTTCTTTTTTTTTCCATAATAAATTTTTATTGAAATATATTTTCCAAAAACATTACAAAATACAATAAACATCACACACATAATACACTATAACTACTACAAACCATTTATACAATATCTACATGAAATGCTTCCTATATTTAACATATTCCTAAAATCAGTATCATGCTAATATAATATTGAAGACCTTTTCCCATATTTTCTGGTTATTAATATTTTTGTTAGTTTGTTTCAGAAGTAATTTATGTGCTAGTATATGTTTTATAGCCACAAGCTTAAAATTATTCCATGATGTCTTATGTGGTTCTAGCCAATTTGTGGCTATATAGAGTTTCATCAGCAAAAAAATATTCATACAAATAATAGTTTGCGATCTGGAAAGCTCTCTTGGAGGAATGTGTAGAATCATAAATTCCCATGACAGTGTAGAACTTTGATAACCCATCTTTTGCAGTTGTACTTTAAGAGAGTTCCAAAGTTTATATACGCATTTATAACTCCAGAACATATGAAGAAGATCCGCTGTTTGATCTGCACAGTATGGACAAATTGGAGAATTCCTAGGGTTAAATTTATGTAATCTAAGATGTGTGTAATATGCATTGTTCCAAATCATCAATTGCGTGTACATCAGTTTTTGAAAAGAAACTGACTTCCTAGTTATATCAATTGCTTTTAATATCTGATTGTCTGTTACTGTTACTTTGTTTACCCAATACTCTGAAAGCAAAATTTTGTCCTGAAATTTCAAATCCTTAATTAATTTGTATGCAGTTGCTATAAATTTAGTGTCTTGTTGGATAGCTTGCCACAATTCAGAGCACTTATCCACAAATCCGGCTGCAGGTTTAAAGTTCCTAAAATAGCTCAAGGCAAGTTCTTTAACTTGTCTCATTATAACAATGTAACTTCTAGGTAGATTCATTTCCTGTCTAATTTGTAAAGCCGATAAGTCAAGTTTATTAAAAACATCAAATAGAGTCAGATTAACTATTAATGGAAATTTGCTGAGATCGATCAGCTGATTATTTAGTTTAAAATTAGGATTCCTGTGGAAAGGTTGAAGAACCATCATATATTGCAATAAATGTACGGACTGAAATAAAGTTTGCAAAGATGAGACACAGGTTATTATGTGGTCCATGACCCCATATTTTATCAGACTAATTTTGTCCATAAAGGGTAATGCTTTAGGATTTATTTTCCTATCCAAAATATGCTTATGATTCAAGACCACCCAAGTTGGTATCAGACTAAATGTTTTCTGATAGAACAATGTTATCGTTCCCTGTAATCTGTGTGTTACATAACAAAGCAGTGTCCTTTTTAGCACATATTCTCTTTACTTTACAGATATTTATCAGTTTCTTTTTCTTCCTTGCTATTTGTTGTAAACTTCTTCCTTTCTTTCTTTTTTTGTTTCCTTTTAAATTCTCTGAATTCTCAGATTGCTAAATACCTCCATCCAGAATTCCAAAATTGGCAGGGGCATCATCTTACTTCATAGGGGTTGCATGATCCCTTCAAACAATAGATACATCATTTCCTAGATGTGTTCTATTTGCTCTTTGCCTAATATTATTTATCTCACCGGTCCAGTCATTAATACAGGTAACAGTTCTCTAAGCTGTGCCAATTGTACAAGTGCAATCATCATCAGTAACGCTAGATTTACTTCTAATAACGGTAAGTAAATCATCCAACTTTTGACAAGAGGAACAAAGATCACCAGTGTTATCAGGTGTTACCTTTAAATATGCATAGCATTTATTACACTGTACAAGATATTTGTACTTTATTTATTTATTTATTTATATTTGTTGTCCAGGAGTGTCCGACTGGACGTAGGTCCATTTTCAGCAGAGGCCCGGGGAGAAAAGCTCCACAGTTAAAATAAACAGACAGTAGTTACATTGATTACATAGCGATTAACAATTTACTTAGCAATTACTTACCACATATTTACAGATGAAGAACGTAGTACATCAGTAGACAACTAGAATCTTTATCTGTGAAGTACATAACAGACATTAACAAATGTTACAAGAAGAAGTTCCTGCTGTATAATAAGTACTAGGCTTATGAGCATCTGAGCTTGCTATAATCAAGGTAGTTAGTGGAGTGGAAAGAAAGGTAGTGGTTGGTTGGGGAGGGTGATATTAGAGTGGGAGTTGCAAGGGCATAGCCAGCATGTTTTTAGGTGCGCTTTTAGTAAAGTTTTGAAGTGGGTGCATGATGGTATGGAGGTAATTGTGGGTGGGAGGGAGTTCCTTAATTTGGCTATGGTGCAAGAGAATAGTGCTTCACCAGCATTGGCTTTATTTACTTTAGCAAATCATTCCTGGCATACTCATTTAAGAAATCCATATTCAGCTTCAAATTAATAAAAAATTACAAGAGAAACGACTATGCCTGTCTACACCCATGTGGGGAGAACCACTTCATAAAAATGGTCAATGAATTTGGAAAGCTTTGAATGACACAAGTCACAGAAGGGAATATATTTTACTATTAAAGTGAGGATTACATGGCAACATAAAACAGAAAGTATTTAATGAGTTCACTAAATGACTGCAGGAGTGTACAAAACATATAATCAAATCTTAGACCTTTTGAAATTTTGTGATAGAACACAAAATTACTTCCTCTGTCCATTTAGGTTTTCTTGGAAAGGATGTCAGACTTTATCAGTTAACTCTAAAGTAGCAAGATTCTGAACTTGAATCACCAGATGGAAAAAAGTGCAACAGTGAAATCTTGCACCATAAGGATTAGTACTGTTAAAGCATGGTTCTATGTGTGGCAACTATAATGAACAAAGACAATTATGATTGGCTCTCTGATCATTCCTGGCTTACTATATGTTTAAGACATGGATGACAAATTCACCACAAGAGCTAAGGATGAGAGGTGAAACATGGAATCCATGTTAAGAATACATAATAAAGGGTCATGATCAGAGACTCAATAATAATTTTTTGTAGTGCATGCTGCTACTGCTAGTTACAAAATAAAAAGCACCAAGTGTTTTGCCAGCTTTCAACACCATAAAACATTTAGTGAACACTGCCAGAAAACTTCATGTCCCTTAGTGAGTGATGTCAGAAAGACAACATAATAACGTTGTCTTATGTTAAGGAAAAAATGTATTAAACTTGCATCATTCACATTGTTCGCATGACAAAGCATGATCAAATTACCAACATTTATCAAGAAACATTTGCATTTATAACAAGAATACATAATTTGCGAGAAAAAGAGCATTGAGGAAAACTGTATATACAGATATGAAAAGCAAACGAAGAACTTGTAGGCAAATACATTTATAGTGCTTCATGCACAAGTATCTCAAATGATCGATAATATTATAATATGATATAAAATGGAGACTCAGCAAAGTACAGTGAGGGATGAGATCCTGCTGTGGCATAAAAGCTGCGTTTGTTATTACACTGTTATATAATAAAGCACAATATAGTACACAGAGTGCTGTGATTAGGAGCAAATATAAAAAAAAAAACAGTTAAGTGCTTCTATAGCATGACACCTGATGTTAATAATTGTTAAACACCACTGATTCAGTGTTAAGATCAGGTATCATGCTAACCATTTAAATCTGCTAGTAATGGCTAGCAAACAATAGTGGCAGGATTAAACACCATTTTATTTCTGATTGATGTCTGTACTGGTAATCTGTCCATTTTTTCCTTAACATAAGACAATATATATAATCACAAATTTATATAGCTGTGACTATATCACCATTTCTAGTATGTAAAAAACTGTAGATGAGGAGTTTGGGTACGATGAAGTAATTAGGGTGACAATGAAAAGATTGGACAGAGTATCTTGAGAGAGAAAGTAAGGTGATACATATGGTGAGTTTATAGGTGAGATAAGTAAGACAGTAAACATCTACAGAGGAAGGATAGATAAGGCATGTATGAGAAAACCAATACAGCTGGATGTCAACCAGGAGTTAGACAAAAGGGAATGATAGTTGTCAGCCAGGAGTTAGACAAGAGCAGAGCCAAGAATTAGATAGATGGGACTTTAGAAGTAATTTGAACTGTGAGTGATCAGCAGTGGTTAGTATGTGCTTGGGGGTTAAGTTCCAAGTTATGGAGATTTGATTAGAGTAGAGAGCATCTCCATAGTGACTGTTAGCTTTTGTAACTTGCAATAGGAGTTTGTTAGAAGATCTCAGGTGTCTTCTGTTCGACAGAGGCTAATGTAGATTACATAGTGCAGGACACTTGTCAGGCTGGTATATTATGTCATGGGCCATTGTAAGTTGGATGAGAGTTAGGTAATTAAGCAACTCAAGCCAATTTATTTGGAATAAGGCATTGCAGAGATGGGATTTATATGGTGAGTTACTTTAATTCCTTTCATGTGCTTAAAGGTCTTGTTACATTCTCTCCTCTCATTTCTTCCAGGCTATTCATATTAGGTTCCTTTACTCTCTGACTTCCTTTTTTGTGTCCATCTTGTAACACTGTGGTTGCCCTTTCCACAAACTCTATTCTGCCAATCTCTTTGTATCAGTGGGTCTCATGAACTGCATTTAATATGCCAGTTGGGGCTTCAGTAGCCTCCTACACAAAAAGAAAATCACTACACTTTTTTACTGGTAGTTATTTTCCCTATGCATCCCCAAATCCCCTGTCTCACATTGACTGCCCACGTCTAGATCTCTTCATGTAGTAATGCCTTCTGAGTTTTGTTGCTGTTAGTTAGTATCTTACTTTCCATTATGTAGTTTTCTCCTGGGATTTTAATATGCAGAGAACTGTATCGTTTGTACTTAATCTTGGCTGCCATGTGTTTAGCTATTTTTCAAGTTTTTCAGGTTCCTTCTTATCCTTTCTGGCCCTTCCATACCTCTAAGCTGTACAGATTTTCGCAGAATGTCCAGATTTTTTACAAATATTTTTGGTCTATTTTTCATAAAATTGTGGTTTTCTGGAAAATTTGTGGTAAATTATTAAAGAATTAAGTTAGAATATTATGACAGACATTCAGGTTTCAGACTTCCTACCATTCAAAAATTCATGCTAATGCAAAACCTGCTATTCTATCAACGTTCTAAGTTTGTAAAAGCTATAATTAAAATGTGTCCCTATTTTTGGGCCTTTGCCCTACTTTTATTTATGGCTTTGTCCTGATTTCTTTCTCTAAGAGGTTGAGAGGTATGGGCTCTTTACATATACTGATTCTATTGCAGACCATTGTGTTTGCTGTAGATAGCCATAATTTTTCTTTCAAGTCCCTTTCCCATATCACTTATTTAAACACTGAAGCTCACTGGTCATAGAATATAACTATGCCACATATAGCTACCTAATTTTCACTGTAATTGATTTCCTGTAATCTTGTGCACCCTGCTATCCAGTCAGGGTTTATCCTGGGCACTGTCCTGGAAGTGACTCATTTCATCATTGTTCTTAGTTACATAGTAATCTTTTCTGTGGGGCTGTATCAGATGTCTTTCTCAAACATAGGTTGGTCTAAGGTATGGTCCATCCTTTGTTTGTTACTTTGGCTACTCAAAGAGATCTGTTAGGCTGCAGTAACATTAAATTTCTGTGGTGAATTCATGCTGCACAGAATCCCAAGTCTCCTTGGCATCTACATACTAAATATTTGTTTTCTCAAAGGGGATTGTATAACCTTCAGCCGCTCATGTCAGCCTTACGGTTTGCTGCATCTTTTTTGCATTCACTTTTTAACAAGGAATCACGTGTGCATGCATGCAGTCCTCAGGTAATGCTTATCCTTTTATGATTTCTTAATGACACTGGTTCTGCCATCAGTTCTCATACAACTGTATATTGAATTCCATCGGGTAAAAGTTTTTTGTCAACTTTAACAGTTCGTTAACAACCCATTACTGTGTGTAAGGACTGGCATTATCAGCTTTATCAATAGTATTTTTCTTGTTGTGTTAGCTGTTTCTTCATCTTTTTTAATGACAAACACAAACTTGCCTGTCTTTCCTTGGATTTTCTCTGTTATCTAATGTACTTATGCAATGTTTAATCTTCTTTCCTAGGATGTTTTTCATTTTGATGCTTTGCTTTCTTGATTGTCTTCCCAACTCCTTTCTGGGCACTGAATATCTATCTATCTATCTATCTATCTATCTATCTATCTATCTATCTATCTATCTGTCTGTCTATCTATCTATCTATCTATCTATCTATCTATCTATCTATCTGTCTGTCTATCTATCTATCTATCTATCTATCTATCTATCTATCTATCTATCTATCTATCTATCTATTGTGTGTCTGTGTGTGAGTGTGTGTGTGTGTGTGTATGTATATATATATATATATATATATATATATATATATATATATATATATATATATATATACATTGTTTTATCCATAATGTATTGTATTTCCTGACAACCTTTATAGTTTAGCTTTCATTTACTTGTTTTATGAATTTGTTTTTTTATAACTGGTTGCATTCTATAATTCCAATTTAGACTTTTAGCCACAGATTGATCAATCAATTGCTCAATTATCTATCTATTTCAGTTTTAACCATGGTGCATTTTTATCTTCTAGATTACTACTGAACAGTTTTCTGATGGATTCTTCCATTTTGTCAAAGTTGATCTAGCTAAAGTCTAAAACTTTTATTTTCACATGGTCTGACTCTGCACTTGAATTTATCATACAGCATGCTAGTTACTATTTTATTGTTGACTACTATTGTCTATATGCAAGCTGCTCTTCAACATCATAATTTATGTGTTGTTTGTATGTGTGTATGTATCTAGCTCAATAATAATGAGACAAAATAATTCTTAGAGGAATAAATATGACTGATGT